>NC_044033.1:216785008-216936018 GCF_901765095.1 Microcaecilia unicolor | reverse complement strand
TCGTTGCAGGCCGCGCCGTCGTTGCGCTTCTCTCCGGAGTCGGAAAGGTGCCTTGCCAGAACCACGCAGCCCCCTTTCCAGTCAGCCGGAATTGATCGGCCCTCCTCCGGGAGATGGACGCTGAAATCAGCTGTGGCCACTCACCACCTTCTCAGGAGGGGATCGATGACCCGACCCGACTGCAATGGGGGAGGGGAAAGAATATAATCCGATTTTCCCTTTTGTAATCACTCCTGGCTGGCTCGCCAATGAAACAGGCTAAGTGAATCAGAAGACAAAAGGCAAATTGGTTCCAAAGCAATGCAACTTTATTGCTAGCAATGAACAGCACTGAGTTTTCTCAGGATACTGTGTATCACAAATCATCTGACACTCACATTTATACTTCCCTGCTGGGCCTGCGCATTAGGCCCCTTATACATCACAGTGGACATGCGCAGTAAACATTTGTAGTTCTTACAGTGCACATTTGTAGTTCACAGTACATACACACGTCATAATACTGAAATGATACTGGCAAGGGAAACGAAACTTAGCATCTTCTTCTACACACACACAATGCTCCTTTCTAGCACAGGAGATAAGGTTCGTTAGGCTCAGAGATGCAGGGTGGGGGTGTCAACACCCTCCAAGGCCATCTATTCATGTGACGCCTACATGCAAGCTGGTCTTTATGTGCAAGCCTTGCTACTACTGTTACAAGCTGTATATCTAATGCACCTGCATTCTGTCTTATTCTAATAGGCAGCAAGCCAGCGCAAACTGACAAGTTGTAGTTAAGGCACAGTACAAGAGAACTTAAATGTCCAGTACATTCATGAAATATGCCCAAAAAGGCGGAAGCAGAGGTAGTATGCACAAGTAAAGTCCATCAGTATGCACAGAGCTTGAGGTTGTTCTGTTGGTCCAGTAGTATCCAGCGCTCCACTCCTACAATTAGATTGTAAGCTCCTTGGAGCAGGGACTGTCCTTTTTGTTAATCTGTACAGCGCTGCGTAACCCTAGTAGCGCTCTAGAAATGTTAAGTAGTAGTAGTAGTAAACAGTACTACTGCTACTACTTATTTCTATAGCGCTACTAGACATATGCAGCACTGTACATTTGAACATGAAGAGACAGTCTCTGCTCGACAGGGCTTACAATCAAATCAGGACAGACAAACAGGACAAATAAGGGATAGGGACAAAGAGTAGCAAGATTCTGGAATCCCAAAGAGTGTCAAGATTCCAGAATCCCAAAGAGTAGCAGGATTCCGGAATCCCAAAGAGTAGCAGGATTCCGGAATCCCAAAGACTACTACTACTACTACTTATCATTTCTACAGCACTACTAGATGTACACAGCGCTGTATACTGAACATGCAAGAGGCAGAACTTACAATCTAATCAAGACAGACAAATAAGGGATAAGGGAATTACTAAGGTGGGAATGATAAAACATGGGTACATGATAAAACATAGTAACATAGTAGATGACGGCAGAAAAAGACCTGCACAGTCCATCCAGTCTGCCCAACAAGACAACATATGTGTAAACCTTACCTTGATTTGTACCTGCCTTATTCAGGGCACAGACCGTACAAGTCTGCGCAGAACTTCCCGCCTCCCAACCACCAGTCCCACCTCCCATCACCGGCTTTGGCACAGACCGTATAAGTCTGCTCTCCACTATCCTCGCCTCCCAACCACCAACCCCTCTTCCCCCCACCTGCTCCGCCACCCAATTTCGGCTAGGCTTCTGAGGATCCATTCCTTCTGCACAGGATTCCTTTATGCATATCCCACGCATGTTTGAATTCCATTACCGTTTTCATCTCTACCACCTTCCGCGAGAGGGCATTCCAAGCATCCACCACCCTCTCCGTGAAAAAATACTTCCTGACATCTTTCCTGAGGCTGCCCCCCTTCAACCTCATTTCATGTCCTCTCGTTCTACCACCTTCCCATCTCCGGAAAAGATTTGTTTGCGGATTAATACCTTTCAAATATTTGAACGTCTGTATCATATCACCCCTGTTCCTCCTTTCCTCCAGGGTATACATGTTCAGGTCAGCAAGTCTCTCCTCATACATCTTGGAACGCAAATCCCGTACCATTCTCGTAGCTTTTCTTTGCACCGCTTCCATTTTTTTAACATCCTTCGCAAGGTACGGCCTCCAAAACTGAACACAATACTCCAGGTGGGGCCTGACCAACTACTTGTACAGGGGCATCAACACTTCCTTTCTTCTGCTGATCACACCTCTCTCTATACAGCCTAGCAACCTTCTCGCTACAGCCACCACCTTGTCACACTGTTTCGTCGCCTTCAGATCCTCGGATACTATCACCCCAAGATCCCTCTCCCCCTCAGTACCTAACAGACTCTCACCGCCTAACACATAAGTCTCTCTTTGGTTTCTACTCCCTAAGTGCATCACTTTGCATTTCTTCGCATTGAATTTTAATTGCCAAACCTTAGACCATTCTTCTAGCTTCCTCAGATCCTTTTTCATGCTTTCCACTCCCTCCCAGGTGTCCACTCTGTTACAAATCTTAGTATCATCCGCAAATAGGCAAACTTTACCTTCTAACCCTACGGCAATGTCACTCACAAATATATTGAACAGAATCGACCCCAGCACCAATCCCTGAGGCACTCCACTACTCACCTTTCCTTCCTCCGAGCGAACTCCATTCACCACCACCCTCTGTCGTCTGTCCGTCAACCAGTTCCTAATCCAGTTCACCACTTCGGGACCTATCTTCAACCCATCCAGTTTATTTAAGAGCCTCCTGTGGGGAACTGTGTCAAAAGCTTTGCTAAAATCTAAGTAGATTATGTCTATAGCACGTCGATGATTTAATTCTCCAGTTACCCAATCAAAGAATTCAATGAGATTCATTTTGGACGATTTCCCTCTGGTAAAACCATGTTGTCTCGGATCTTGCAACTTATTGGCTTCCAGGAAATTCACTATCCTTTCCTTCAGCATGGCTTCCATTACTTTTCCAATAACCGAAGTGAGGCTTACCGGCCTGTAGTTTCCAGCTTCTTCCCTATCACCACTTTTGTGAAGAGGGACCACATCCGCTGTTCTCCAATCCCTCGGAACCTCTCCCGTCTCCAAGGATTTATTAAACAAATCTTTAAGAGGACCCGCCAGAACCTCTCTGAGCTCCCTCAATATTCTGGGGTGGATCCCGTCCGGTCCCATGGCTTTGTCCACCTTTAGCTTTCCAAGTTGTTGATACACACTCTCTTCCGTGAACGGTGCTCTATCCACTCCATTCTCAGGTGTACTTTTGCCAGTCCTTCTCGGTCCTTCTCCAGGATTTTCTTCAGTGAAAACAGAACAAAAGTATCTATTTAGCAAATTGGCTTTTTCTTCATCATTATCTACATAGCGTTTCGCTGTATCTTTTAGACTCACAATTCCCTTTTTAGGCATTCTCCTTTCACTAATATACCTGAAGAAATTTTTGTCTCCCCTCCTTACATTTCTAGCCATTTGTTCTTCCGCTTGCGCCTTCGCCAGACGTATCTCTCTCTTGGCTTCTTTCAGTTTCACCCGGTATTCCTCCCCGTGTTCCTCTTCTTGAGATTTTCTATATTTCTGGAACACTAACTCTTTAGCCTTTATTTTCTCAGCCACTTTCTTGGAGAACCATATCGGTTTCCTTTTTCTCTTGCTTTTATTTACTCTCCTTACATAAAGGTCTGTGGCCCTATTTATTACTTCCTTCAGCCTGGACCACTGTCCTTCCACTTCTTGTACGTCCTCTCAGCCCATCAGTTCCTTCCTCAGGTATTCCCCCATTTTACTAAAGTCAGCACGCTTGAAATCCAGGACTTTGAGTTTAGAGTGACCGCCCTCCACTTCAGCCGTCATATCAAACCAAACCGTTTGATGGTCACTGCTTTTCAGGTGTGCACCCACTCGGACATTTGACACACTATCCCCATTTGTGAGCACAAGATCCAGCGTCGCTCCCTCCCTCGTGGGTTCCGTCACCATTTGTCTGAGCAGAGCACTTCGGAAGGCATCCACAATCTCTCTACTTCTTTCTGATTTTGCAGACAGAACCTTCCAATCTACATCCGGCAGACTGAAATCTCCCATCAAGAGAACCTCTTTTTTCTTCCCTAATTTTTGAATATCTGCGATCAGATCTTTATCTAGTTCCTCTAATTGTGTCGGGGGGTCTGTAGACAACACCCACATGGACAGAGATTCTATCCTTTCTTTTAAGGTGATCCATATCGCTTCTTCTTTTCCCCAGGTCCCTGTCATTTCAGTCGCCATGATATCATTCTTTACATACAGAGCTACTCCTCCACATTTTCGACACTCTCTATCCTTCCTAAATAGATTATAGCCTGGTATGTTTGCATCTCATTCATGGGAACCATTGAGCCACGTCGCCGTGATTGCAACAACGTCTAAGTCTGCCTCCAACTTCAAGGCATCCACATTAGCACGCTCAGTGGTTAGCACAGGAATACTGCGTTAGCCCTTACTTCCTACAAAATGGGTAGCGGTAAGTGTCCATGAAGTAATTTTTTTAAAATACCCTATCTATATGTTTCATCTTTGCTTATACCCTACACTTACATAAGTACATAAGTATTGCCATACTGGGACAGACCAAAGGTCCATCAAGCCCAGCATCCCGTTTCCAACAGTGGCCAATCCAGGTCACAAGTACCCGGCATCATCCCCCAAAAAGTACAAAACATTTTATACTGCTTATCCCAGAAATAGTGGACTTTCCCCAATTCCATTTTAATAATGATCTATGGACTTTTCCTTTAGGAAGCCATCCAGACCTTTTTTAAACCCCGCTAAGCAAAACACCTTTACCACATTCTCTGGCAACGAATTCCAGAGTCTATTAAATGTCTATTAAAATGTTCTATTATGTACTGTGTTGACACTGTAAGTAGTATACTATAATACACAAAGGAGTGGGAACAAAGGAAGGCTAGACAACCCTCAGGAACAATACAATCACAATTTATTACTTAAAATACATATAAAAATAATGTAATATATATAACATAATACACAATAATATAAATATGTCTAGCTGATGCTATGCTCTTTTCTGAGCATAGCATCAGCTAGGCATGCTGTCACTTTGTTCTTTCGGTACAATAGCCTTTGTTTTTTTGACACTTATTTTACCTTTGAGTGCATTAGCTTTATACATGCATGGTCTTTTTAAAGACCTCCTTGCTTTTCTCACCCAACAGCCTTTTTCTGATACATTTATTGTAAGACTCCTGAAGCAGGGGCGTTACTTGCCGAAACATGGTGCCGTGTCGAGCTTAAGTCATGAGCTTTGATTTTAATGTGCTTTATTGGATTTTTAGCATATTTATATTATTGGGTATTTTTTTATATATATTACATTATTTTTATACGTATTTTAAGTAATAAATTGTGATCGTATTGTTCCTGAGGTTTGTCTAGCCTTCCTTTTTTTTCCCACTCCTTTGTGTATTATTGCTTGTCCCGTGGGACCTTTTCGTTCAGTTACCTTTTGGTTTAAGTAGTATACTATCGGGCTCATTTTCGAAACAGAAAAACATCTCAAAAGTGACATAAAGCAGCATTTGGAAGTTTTTCTCACAAAAACTTCCAAATCAGTATTTTCGAAACCTATTTTTAGACGTTTTTCTATGAAGCCCATCAAAAGTGTGTCCAAATCTCAAGGGGGCGTGCCAGGAGCGTGTTCAGGCCGGGACTTGGGCGTTCCTAAGACTTAGACATTTTTCAGCCATAACGGAACAAAACAAAAACGTCCAGGACTAAAACTAAGACGTTTTGAGCTAGACCTGTTTTTATAACAAATAAGGCACAAAAAGGTGCCCTAAATAACCAGATGACCACTGGAGGGAATCAGGGATGACCTCCCCTTATTCCCCCAGTAGTCGCTAACCCCCTCCCATCCCCTAAAAAAATGATGAAAAACATTACTTGCCAGCCTCTACGCTAACCTCAGATGTTATACTCAGGTCCATTACAATAGCATGCAGGTCCCTGGAGTAGTCTAGTAGTGGGTGCAGTGCCCTGCAGACAGGTGGACCCAGGCTCCTACCTTGCCCTACCCGTTACACTTGTGGACAAAACTGTAAGCCCTCTGAAACTTACCAGAGATCCACTGTACCCACATATTGGTGCCCCCTTCACCCATAAGGGCTATGGTAGTGGTGTACAGTTGGGGGTAGTGAGTTTTGGGGGGCTCAGCACACAAGGTAAGGAAGCAATGGTGAGATGTGTACCTGAGAGCTTTTTATGAAGTCCACTGCAGTGCCCTCTAGGGTGCCCTATTGCTGACTTGGGATGTCAGGGGGACCAGTCTACTAAAACTGCTGGCTCCTCCTACATCCCGATGGCTTGATTTTGTGCATTTGGCACTTGGATGTTTTGTTTTCGAAAATGGACCCAAAACCCGTCCAAATCATAAAATGTCCAAAAAACAAAACGTCCACAGTATTTTTGAAAAAAAAGATAGCCGTTTTTCTTTTTCAAAAATGACCTTCTTTCCTTTTCAGATTTTAGACGTTTTTCGCAAAACATCCAAAGTCGGACTTAGACGTCATATCGAAAATGCCCCTCCATGCCATACTTTGTATTGTTATTTGAATATTTTTACTGCTGTAATTGTCTATTGCTTATGTTTGATTTCGAAAATTGCCGAAAGTTAGAAACGTCCATGCCTTGGGACGTCCAAATTTCAGGATTTGAACGTCTCTGACGGTATTTTTGAAACAAAGGATGAGCATCCATCTTGTTTCGAAAATACAGGTTTCCCCGCCCCTGGATTTCACCGTTTTGCAAGGACGTCCAAATCGCAACTTAGACTTCCCTTTCAAAAATGCCCCTCCACGTGTTCAGTGCTGCGTACATCTAGTAGCGCTGTAGAAATGATTAGTAGTAGTAGTAGTAAAATCTTGAACTTGACTCGATACTGGAAATTGGAGAAATATGACTAAGCCGCCAAGGATGTGATCACTCTCCGAAATGAGTTGCACACATGTACAGCCTAAGCCTCTCGGATCTTTTGCACTGTCTGCCCTACCTCCAGAGTATCTTCTCATGTCTTCCAGACTTTCTAACCTTAGTGACCTTGACTAGTGTCGAGCAATGTAAGAAACAGAGCAGCTGAGGCAGAAACAGAAATGCGGCCGAGCAAAGCAGAAAGTTGCGTATCTGCTTTCTGTAGCTTTCCCTTCCTGCACCTAGTTACTCGCTGTCTTGAGCTGGGGACAGGAAAAGGAAACAGATCTGAACCAAACAGATCACAGCAGTGTTTCTCTGTCTTCCAACCACAAGTGCTCATAGGAGAGGGTTGGAGGGAGGCATTTCTTATTTATTTGTTTAGTTCACGTGTTATTTATCTATCTATCCAACTACTTTATGCCACTGTCCCCACATATCTGGACTATGCTGGTCTCTCGCACTCCCTTCCATGCACTTGGGTCACAAGAATCCAAGGGAACGGTACAATATAGAGGGTGAAGTGCTTCTGCGGACAAAGGAAGAGAGGGGCTTGGGGGTGATTGTGTCTGATGACCTTAAAGCTTCCAAAGAGGTAGAAAAAGCGACGGTCAAAGCCAGAAGGATACTTGGGTGCATAAAGAGAGGGATGACCAGCAGGAAAAAAGAGGTGATAGTGCCTTGTATAAGTCTCTAGTGAGGCCCCATTTTGAGTACTGTGTACAGTTCTGGAGACCGCACCTACGGAAAGATATAAACAGGATGAAGTTGGTCCAGAGGGCAGCTACAAATTTGGTAAGCAGTCTTGAACATAAAACATATAGGGCAGAGGTGTAGCAGACCTTGCGGTGGGAGGGGGCCAGAGCCTGAGGTGGGGAGCAATTTTGGTCCTGCCACTCCCCCCGCCCCCTGCCACTCCTCCCCCCACCTCCCTGCTGCTCCCTCCCCACCCACTGCTGCAGCAAGTACCTTGGCTGGCAGGGGACCCCAACCCCCGCCAGATGAAATCTTCTCCAGTGCCGGTCTCCGGCGCCGCTGTGTAGCCTGCCCTGCTCTCTCTTCCCCCTCATGTCCTGTATGCTCCTTTTAGTGAACCTGCTCAATTTCACAAAAAGGAGTGTGCAGGACGTGAGGGGGAAGAAAGAGCAGGGCAGGCAACGCAGCGGTGCAGGAGACCGGCGCTGGACAAGGCTTCAGCTGGCGGGGGTTGGGCAACCCCGCCAGCAAAACCAGGGACCCAGAGGAAATATGAGGGGGTCCAGGCCCCCGTGGCCTCATGTAGCTACGCCAGTGATATGGGGACAGGCTTATAAACCTCAACATGTAAACGCTAGGAGAGGGGAGACATGATAGAGAGGTTTAAATATCCCAAGGGCATTTATGTACAGGAAGTGAGCCTTTTTCAACTGAAGGAAAACTCTGGAACAAGGGGGCATACAATGAAGTTAAGAGGGACTAGGCTTAGGAGTAATCTAAGAAAGTATTATTTCACGGAAAGGGTGGTGGAAGCATGAAATGGCCTCCCAGTGGAGGTCGCGGAGACGAAGACTGTGTCAGAATTTAAGAAAGCGTGGGACAGACACGTGGGATCCCTTAGGAAAAGGAGGAGTTAGGGAATTGATATACTGCCCTTCTGAGGTTTTTGCAATTACATTCAAAGCGGTTTACATATATTCAGGTACTTATTTTGTACCAGGGGCAATGGAGGGTTAAGTGACTTGCCCAGAGTCACAAGGAGCTGCAGTGGGAATTGAACTCAGTTCCCCAGGATCAAAGTCCACTGCACTAACCACTAGGCTACTCCTCCATTCCACTTCACTCCACTCGGGGTTACAGAGGATGGTCAGACTGGATGGGCCATTTGGCCTTTATCTGCAGTCATGTTTCTACTTACTATTAAACTATGGCATTCCTGTTTTGTTTGTTTTAATTGCCTTTGCACATTATAAACCGTTTTGGTTTGATGACAAGTGGAAAATAAATGATGAACGAATTTGGCCTGTACCGCCTGAGCGCAGCTCTGGCGTACACTCACTTATGAGGTTTACCTTCTTCACACCACCTCTGCGATGGGGTGAAGCTTAATCAATATATCTCACACAACCGCTTGTCAATTCAACAACTTCTCTTTATTTTTTCTTTACTTCAAAGGACATACTGCTAGTGATATGCAACTTATCCTTAAAATCGAGCGTGGTACCGGAAGATTGGAGGGTGGCCAATGTAACGCCCATTTTTTAAAAAAGCTCCAGGGGAGATCCAGGAAATTATAGACCGGTGAGTCTGACATCGGTGCCGGGGAAAATGGTAGAGGCTATTATCAAAAACAAAATTACAGAGCACATCCGAGGACATGGATTACTGAGACCAAGTCAGTATGGCTTTTGTGTGGGGAAATCTTGCCTGACCAATTTACTTCAATTCTTTGAAGGAGTGAACAAACATGTGGACAAAGGGGAGTCGGTTGATATTGTGTATCTGGATTTTCAAAAGGCGTTTGACAAGGTACCTCATGAAAGGCTACAGAGGAAATTGGAGGGTCATGGGATAGGAGGAAATGTCCTATTGTGGATTAAAAACTGGTTGAAGGATAGGAAACAGAGAGTGGGGTTAAATGGGCAGTATTCACAATGGAGAAGGGTAGTTAGTGGGGTTCCTCAGGGGTCCGTGCTAGGACCGCTGCTTTTTAATATATTTATAAATGATTTAGAGATGGGAGTAACTAGCGAGGTAATTAAATTTGCTGATGACACAAAGTTATTCAAAGTCGTTAAATCGCGGCTAAATGGCAGATGATGTTTAATGTGAGCAAGTGCAAGGTGATGCATGTGGGAAAAAAGAACCCGAATTATAGCTACGTCATGCAAAGTTCCACGTTAGGAGTTACGGACCAAGAAAGGGATCTGGGTGTCGTCGTCGATAACACACTGAAACCTTCTGCTCAGTGTGCTGCTGCGGCTAAGAAAGCGAATAGAATGTTGGGTATTATCAGGAAAGGTATGGAAAACAGGTGTGAGGATGTTATAATGCCGTTGTATCGCTCCATGGTGCGACCGCACCTTGAGTATTGTGTTCAATTCTGGTCGCCGCATCTCAAGAAAGATATAGTAGAATTGGAAAAGGTGCAGCGAAGGGCGACTAAAATGATAGCGGGGATGGGACGACTTCCCTATGAAGAAAGACTAAGGAGGCTAGGGCTATACAGCTTGGAGAAGAGACGGCTGAGGGGAGACATGATAGAGGTATATAAAATAATGAGTGGAGTGGAACAGGTGGATGTGAAGCGTCTGTTCACGCTTTCCAAAAATACTAGGACTAGGGGGCATGCGATGAAACTACAGTGTAGTAAATTTAAAACAAATCGGAGAAAAGTTTTCTTCACCCAACGTGTAATTAAACTCTGGAATTCGTTGCCGGAGAAAGTGGTGAAGGCGGTTACCTTAGCAGAGTTTAAAAAGGGGTTGGACGGTTTCCTAAAGGACAAGTCCATAAACCGCTACTAAACGGACTTGGAAAACTCCAAAATTCCAGGAATAACATGTATAGAATGTTTGTACGTTTGGGAAGCTTGCCAGGTGCCCTTGGCCTGGATTGGCCGCTGTCGTGGACAGGATGCTGGGCTCGATGGACCCTTGGTCTTTTCCCAGTATGGCATTACTTATAGCAGAAGCAGTGCACAAAAGCTTACTAAAACATGAGAAAGAGAAAAGATTAGAAGTGGGAAGAAGAGGTAGCAGTCACCTGGCTTCCCAAGTGCCCGCCAGACTCTCCCCCAGGGGTACGTAAGTGTTGCCACACTAGGACAAACCAAAGGTCCATCAAGCCCAGCATCCTGTTTCCAACAGTGGCCAGTCCAGTTCACAAGTACCTGCCAAGATCCCAAAACAGTACAATACATTTTATGCTGATTATAAGCAGTGGATTTTCCCCAAGTCCATTTTAATAATGGGGGTACGTACAGCGGGAACAGCTGCTTTACAAGGAAACTCATTGAAAAAAAGAGTAACAACGTCCCTCAGGGTTCTCTCAGGCCAATATTTAGCTGGTGGCCACCGCCGGCTTTATTTCTGGATATTCAATGCCACACGCCATATCCAGGCATAAGTAGCCAGCTAATACTTATGCGGTTAAGTACAATATTCAGCACAACTGCATCAAGATAGGACAGGTTTTTATGTGACCCTATCAATGCAGTACTCTTTTGTGATTGAGGGAGTCTTTTACAAAGGCGCTGTAGCGTTTCACTCACTAAGCGCTAGAGACATCCATAGGAATATATGGGCACCTCTAGCGTTTAGCACGCACTCATTTTTAGCGCCCGCTAGAAACACTAGTGCGCCTTTGTAAAAGGACCACTAAGTGCTGAATATCGGCAAGTAACTGCAAAAGTGACTCCTCCCCTGGACTGCTAATTAGTCGGGTGCTAATTGCATTCATTCAGCGGCACTATCAGGTTAAATGCGACAGAACATTCACGGTTAGCCCTGGACAAGCGATTTGAATATCGAGTGGTGTATGTTTAGATGCCAGATTGCCCCTGACACATTCTAAGTATTGGCATTTACATATGTACGTGGCGGATTTTACAAAATTGTACATCCAAGGGGGGAGCCAATGAGGGAGGTGGTTTTAAATGCCAGAGAGGGAATCACAATTTGTTCCCTCAATCACTCTTCCAAACCCCAGGTTCAAATATAGTAGCTAATATTTATAAATGCCTAGGGACCGGTATAAATACCAATGGGAATATTTCTGGAGATATTCATGTATTTCTATACCATACTGGGTCAGACCAAAGGTCCATCTAGCCCAGTATCCTGTTTCCAATAGCGACCAGTCCAGGTTACAAAATACCTGGCAAAAACCCAAATAGTAGCAACATTCCATGTAGAACCCCAAAGAATAGCTACATTCTGGGATCCTGAAGAGTAACAAGATTTCAAGTAGAACCCCAAAGAAAGAGTAGCAACATTCCTTACAGAACCCCAAAGATAGCAAGATTCTGGAATCCTATAACAAGATTCCATGCAGAATCTCAGAGTAGCAACATTCCATGTGGAACCCCAAAGATAGCAAGATTCTGGAATCCTAAAGAGTAACAAGATTCCATGCAGAATCTCAGAGTAGCAACATTCCATGTGGAATCCCAAAGAGTAACAAGAATCCATGTAGAACCCCAAAGAATAGCACCATTCCATGCTACCAATCCCAGGGCAATCAGTGGCTTCCCTATGTCTATCTCAATAACAGACTATGGACTTTCCTCCAGGAACTTGTCCAAACCTTTTTTAAACCCAGATATGCTAACCGCCGTTACCACATCCTCCAGCAACAAATTCCAGAGCTTAGCTGTTAACTTTGAGTGCTTAATTCTTTCAGTGTCAATGATGAATATGCATGACATAGATTATCATGCAATGGAGAATTGCTTGCAAATTTATCTCATGCATATTCATTGTGGGTATCCTGAAAACCTGATTGTCTGGGTGTATCCCAAAGACTGGTTGGAGAACCCCTGCCATAGAGCCTGCAGAGAACACCTGTATCCACTTAACAATATCTCCCTCGAATCTGACCCACCTCAACACATCCCAATGGTACAAGACATACATGTATACTTTTCAGATCTGCCCAAACCGTGCCCAGAACACACACCCTTCAAAACAGTGCATGCCAAGGGTGTATATGTGTAAGACAACTTTTTACATGTGCAAATGTTAGAACAGAAAAGCCTTCTCCACCCCCACCTCATCTCGCATCCTCAAAAGAGAGGGAATCCAGCAATAAGGGGAATGGTCAATGCATGCATCCTTGTCGGAGACTCTGATTTTGTCGTCCAATGAGTACAGATGCAATCAGTGACATAGTTGAATTTCTGTCCCAGTTCTCCCAATCCAGAAGAAGGGAAGGATATGCCCCCTGAAAACCTCTGAGAAGGAATAGATATGGGACATGTCCTCTGCATCGTAAAAAGAGAGCTGTCCACGTTCAAAGTCCAGAAAGACTCCAATCTTCGTGGGTATCTTCCTCAAGTCAAGCAAAGTCTCAGGGTTGGTGAGAGCCTGGTATCGGTCCACGAAGAGAGACACACACCAGATTCCTTCCTCAGGTGAGAACATGTATGCTCCCTTCCTCCTTACGGACTCTCTGGCGACCCCCACGGCCCATTCGGGCCCATCCCTGACTTCCGCCTCCCAGTAATATCTTCCACTGGAAAATGTCTGTTGCCCAAGAACACAGTACTCAGTGTCAAATCTCTCATCATCTTCGGGGAAGTCCTGTCTGGCACCTGAGCGACTCACGTTCTTCTGGTCTTTAGACACGATGAGCTCAGGATTTGCTGTTCTTGGGTTCAGGGTTATAGGCACTGGAGTGACAGGAAAGGATAGAGAAAGAGAGACAGCTTTAATGTGGGCTTTTCCTGCACGTTACCTGCAATTACTGGCACTAATTAGATTTAACTGGAATATTCGTGTGTAAATTTAAGCGCAGAATCTGCACCTAATTTTTACATGCAAGTTGAAAAAGGGGGCATGGGAATAGGAGGGTCATAGGCAGAACAGGGGCATTCCTTGCATTAACGCATGCTATTACAGAATGAGGGGAGATACATGTCTAATTTAGGCGTGTACATTTGTACCACGTTTCAGTTGGTGCAGTTAGGCGCAATTCCTGGGCGTAAGCCCTATTATATAAACTGCACCTAACTTTAAGCGCAGCGTATAGAATAGCACTTTTTTTCAGTGCCATATGTAGAATTCACCCCACCCCCCAGATTCTATGTATTGTGAATTAAGTTGCACGGGCAAATCTGGTCGTACACTGTATTTGCGCACGCAACTTAATTAGTTAAGCCAATCAACAATTAACAATTACTAATACTGATTACTGATACTAACTGGCATTAATTAGAATTGACAAGCACAGCCGACCAAGCGTATTCTATAACACGATGCAGCTAAATTCTAAGTCACATAGTTGAAAAGGGGGCGTGGCCATGGGTGTGGAATAGGCGGGTCATGGGCGTTTCTAAAATCTATGCACGTTGTTATAGAATACACCCAGTCCGCGCCTAATTTAGGCATCAGCATTTATACCAAGTTTTACTTCGCATAACTGTCAGCGACTAAATTTGGTCATGTGGATGGGTGCTCGGCGTATTCTATAAACCGCACAGAAATTTAGGAATATTCTATAAAGTACCGGTATGCCTAAATTTAGGCGTATTTTTTTTTGGTGCGATTTTTTTAGACATGATATATAGAATCTAGTCCTATATGGATAATTTAAGAACATAGCATAAGAACATAAGAGTAGCCATACTGGGTCAGACTAATGGTCCATCTAGCCCAGAATCCTGTTTTCCAAACAGTGGTCAAGCCAGGTCACAAATACCTGGCAGAAACCCAAATAGTGGCAACACACCGTACTACAAATCCCAGGGCAAGCAGTTGCTTCCCATGTCTGTCTCAATAGCAGACTATGGACTTTTCCTCCAGGAATTTGTCCAAACCTTTTTTAAACCTAGATACATACGCTAACCACTGTTACCACATCCTTTGGCAAAGAGTTCCAGAGCTTAACTATTCGTTGATTGAAAAATTTTTTCTTTCTATTTGTTTTAAAAGTATTTCCATGTAACTTCCTCAAGTGTTCCCTAGTCTTTGTACTTTTGGAACGAGTAAAAAGATCGATTTAATTCTACTCATTCTACACCACTGAGAACACAACACGAATACTCAAGGTGTGGTCACACCATGGAACGATAAAAATGCATTATAGTATTTTCGGTCTTATTCACCATCCCTTTCCTAATAATTCCTAGCATTGTTTGCTTTTTTGGCCGCCGCTATACACCGAGCAGAAGACCTCAGTGTATTATCTACAACGACACCTAGATCTTTTTGTTGAGCGCTGACCCCCCAAGGTGGACCCTAGCATCAAGTAACTATGATTCGGATTATTCTTTCCAATGTGCATCACCTTGCATTTTTCCACATGAAATTTCATCTGCCATTTGGATGCCAAGTCTTCCAGTTTCCTAAGGTCTTCCTGCAATTTTTCACAGTCGGCACGTGTTTTAACAACCTTGAACAGTTTTGCTTAACAGGACATGGGGAGGGCCTGGGATGGAGCCCTGGCCTTTGAAGAATCAAAAAGGAGGGTGACAGGGCCTGTATTATCCTGCTAGGAAAACTGTTACATACACTCATGTACTATGCAGAGGCGTAGCTACGTGGGGCCACGGGGGCATGGGCCCCCATAGATTTGGCCCTGGCCCCCCGCCGCCAACCCATTCGACCCCCTCCCCCCCACCGTGCAGAACGTCAGACTCACAGAAACAGAAGCCTGCCCTTGCAGATCAGCAATGTGGCCGCGCCAGAGAAGACTTCGGCTGGCGGGGGTTGGGGACCCCCGCCAGCAAAGGTACCCGGTGGCAGAGGAGGGTTGGCGGTGGCAGGAAGAGGGGGTCGAAGGGGTTGGCAGTGGGGGGGGGGGGTCAAAGGTGGTGGTGGTGGCGGCGGCGGGGAGGTCAAAAATGATGGGGGGAGGGTTTAAAAATGGCGGGGGGGGGGGGTCGATGGCGCCAGTGGGGGGGCTAAAACGTGCCTCCTCACCTCGGGCTCTGGACCCCCCTCCTGCCGAAGTCTGGCTACACCCCTGGTACTATGTTATACTCTTTGCCTATTTGGGGGGGTTCAGATCATGTCACTTTTGCATCTAAGGAGATCAAAGGCGAGAGTGCCTCTTAATCCAGGATCCTAACAGCCCGATATTTAAAACCATTTAATTGGCCAGGGTCGACTCCTGGCCAGTTAAATTCACTTAACCGACTATCTGGCTGGCAATATTCAGCAGGAGACTGCCAGTTAACTTCCACCGAATATTGCCGGTTAGCGCTTAGCCAGTTATATTGCACGATACAGACGGCTATCCATTAATATTCAGCATATCATCGGCTAAGTTTGGCAGCCAAATTAGGCCGCCAAAATAGCAGGTTATGTTTAAACCAGCCAAAAATAACCCAGACGTTGAATGCAGGTCACCAGAAATGGCCAGGCGTTGAGTATGCAGGTTCAGTGCCGACCACGGGAGGCAGGCCCAGCTAACTCCCGCGGTCTGAATACTGGGCCCTAATTCTGTAGTTGATAGTGTAAGAGAACTCTGCTCTCTCTATTATGATAGATCTGGGTTTGAAGACAATCATAACGAGAGCTATGAGAAGGTATAAATCTGCTTCTCGAGTCACTCATGTGTCAAAATAAGGCGTATTAACTGTATTAATATTAGGGATGGGCAATTAATTGCGTTAATATTTTAATGCAGGTCATGCATTTTAACACGACCCGATATTTTTTAATGCTGATACGCTGACCCACAACCCGCTCTGACTTCTACGGCAGGGTTCCTTTTCTCCTTCCTCGGCACTCCTTGCCTCTCCATGCACGGCCAAGCTGTGCAGATATTTTTCAGCTGCTGCGGTGCAGGAAGTTGGGGAAGTCTCACGAGACTTGAAACCGTGAGACTTCCCCAACGTCCTGCCGCATGTGGCTCAAGTATCTGCAGAGCCCAGCTGTGCAGGGGGAGACAAGGAGAGCCGAGGAAGGTGAAAAGGAGCCCTGCTGTAGAGGTAAAAGCGGGAGGAGAAAGAGAGAATCTGGATGAAGGCTGGGGAGGGGGGGACATGAGTAAATCTGGATAAAGGCTAGATGCATGTCGTGATAAAGCTCAACCAACCATGCGATTAAAATGTTTAATTGCGCATTTGTTGCGGTTACAATTTTTCATTGTTGTCCACCCCTAATTAATATGCATTCATTAGTGTGTCACAGAGTTGCCACAAGAGGGAGCTTTGGCTCCCCAGTTTTCTTAGTTAAAGCTAAGATAGAGAGAGAAATGGTATTTCTCCCTTAAGATCCGGAAAGCACAGGACCTGTTTAGATGGAATAGGGTCACTGCTGCCCTTTAAGAGGGGAAAGGGGGAGGCAAGCTACGAAGCCCCAGGAAGTCTTGCAAGGGCCAGAAGCTTCCACAGCTCAGAAAGAGAGGGCTGTTTAGAAAGAGCTGGAAGGAGGGTCCCAGAAGGGCGGGGGAAAGGGATAAACTCCAATAGGTGGGGCAATTAAAAGGAAAGAAGGGGTTTTGAGGCCAGAGCCCCATAAAAGAACTCCTCAGACAGAATGCAAGGAAGAAGGAGAGGGAGGAATGTCTCCACAGTCAAGGAATGGCCTAAGAATCTTCAATATGGAAGTCTATGGGGGAAAGTCTGCAGATGGACATTTGGATATGGTACTTAACTTGAAGATGGGATTAAAATAGTTTTGTGACTTTTTTGTTGCTTTTGGGGTTTGATGTTTTGCTTTGAACTAATCTGAGACTAACAGCTTGGGGTGGAGGACAGGACTGTAAGGTCAAATTGAGGGTTGTCCTGTCCAGGGTGTGGTGGCTGATTGAGTCCCTTTTTAATAAATTAGAAGGGGCTCAGTATCAGAGTTTTGTAAGCTGATAAAGAAGCAGTTTGAAATAGAGAAATAACTCCCCACAGAGCTGGTTAGAGGTAGTGATGAGAGATTGTTTGCATAAGGCTAGAAGGTGGCTAGACCCAAATTTGCATATCCCACAGCTCTAATATAACCTTTGTTTTTTTGTTATAGAGAAATCAGGAGGGTCCTGATCTAATGGTCTGGTTTAATTCACAGAGAGCAAGGCATTCAAGGGGTCTGCCTTAAACTATCTTATAAAAGAAATTCCCCCTGAGTGCAATAGGTTCTGAAAACAAAGACTATTGGTGCTGGAAAAAAAAAGCCTGCAGATTGTCTTTAACTGTTTTCTTTTTGGCCAGGTCCTGTGTATAACACTAATTGCCAGAATCCAAATTATCCTGAAGCACTGGGGGCCCAGTGCCTTATCATACTAACTAGGGCAGGTTAGTAACACTACCTGTTAAGAGTTAGCAATACCTACTCTGCCAAATTTAAGTTCTACATCCAAATTTACACTTAGCATGCATGAATAATTTCAATGGCCTCTGCAGTATTCTGCACCTATTATCACAGAACAGCGCTTTGATCATAGGGGCGGCATAGCGCCTTAACCCTACACCGGCTTAGAGCTGGAATTAGGGTTAAGGCTCTGTTCCCGCCCCCTACCCCTGTCAGAGTCAGGCAGCTTGGGCTGCCATCATGTTCTGGAGGTCCACTGAACCCCCAGAACCCCTGCCATCACTTCGGTGGTGGCCTAGTGCCCCCCAAGACCCCCCAGACAGCGACATGGGAGAGGATGCACTGAGCAAGGCAGGGCACCGCAATCTTGAAGGTGGCGCTGGAAGAGGAGGGAGTGCCACTCCCTCCTCCAACACAGAGGTACTGGTGGGGGGGGGGGGGGGTTGCTGCTAGAGCACCAGGGCAGGTGGGGGGTTGCTTTAGCAGACCACTTGGGTCACCAGGGATTTTGGGGGGGGCATGAGAGATGTTAGGGGGCCTGGAGATCCACTAGATCTCCAGCACCCCCATCCCCTTGTGTCAAGGGGGTCAGGGGGACTGGAGGTCTGCCGGACCTCTAGCCCCCGTGTTGCTGTCTGGGGGGGGAGGGGTTTGAGGGGCATTAGGCCATCACTGAAGCGATGGCAGGGGTTCTGGGGGTCCAATGGACTTCCATCTCCTGACAGGTCTGGACTTTTGACAGCCCGGATCTGTCATCAAGCACGGGTGTTATTGCCCCGTGTTCTTCCAGCGCTAATTTTAGAGCACTGTTTGGAACAGCGTGGGGCTTCTGATCATCAGGGCATCGGTTACATGTGTAACTGATAGCAGTTAGGTGTGTGGAGGTTATGGAATACTATCACTGGGTTATGTGTGTAAATGGCATCAGTTAAGCGTATGCACTTATACCAGTCATTGAGCTGGCATCAGTGTTCACGCCTAAAGTCACACATGTAAATTTTTTTTTTAATTTGTTACACTTGTACCCCACATTTTCCCACCTATTTGTAGGCTCAATGTGGCTTACATAGTACTGAAGAGGCCTTTGCAGGCTCCGGTGTGAAATCATTAAAAACCAACCTCTTCAAAAAGACTTACCCCGCCGATCCAATGTAAAATCCCCACACCTAGCAACACAACCAATGACCGTACTGGACAATTTACAATCTTCCCTCCCTTCAACCTTCATGGTGCCTGAAACGTACCTACCTTATTCAACTATTTGTTCTCAACTGGACTTGGCGTATGCCTTTACGGTGCTGTGTAAGCCACATTGAGCCTGCAAACAGGTGGGAAAGTGTGGGGTACAAATGTAACAAATAAAATAAAAGACAGGGTGATGTTGTGGTAAGATCAAGTTCATGTGGCACAGCCACTTTAGGGAATCTGAGAACGGAAGAGTTGTGTTATGTCCATTACGTGCTTTAGTTTGGTTGTGTTGCAGAGATTAGGCATTTAAGTTGGATCGGTAGGGTATGCCTTTTTAAACAGGTTGGTTGACACTTATGCTAGTATTCTATAAATGGCAGTTACATAGATAATTGCTTTTATAGAATTTGTGCTTAGCATGTTTTGTCGGGATGTCTAGCTTTATTTATTTTTATTTTTTTTTGGGGGGGGGAGATTTTGTTCACACCTTTTTCAGTAGCAGCTCAAGGCGAGTTACATTCAGGTACACTTTAGGTGCCTTTTCTAGAATTTACCTCACTGTGTCCGAATGCAAAAAATGATATAAAATCAACAATGAAAATGTATAAATTCCAAAAGTTTTAAAAGCGCTTACCTGGATCCATAACACCTCTTCTCCACACTGGAAGTCAAGCACAGAGGGACAATGATTAGCATCGAGTCAACTAACTCACAAGAAGGGACAAAGTCACTTGAGGAAAGGGATATACTCACCTACTTCATTAAAGAGTCTCTCTAAAATGAAGAATAAGAAAGAGATTAAAAAACTGGGAGATGTGAACATCAGATCGATCAAAACTTACTTTAAGATTTCAATTCTGGCATACAATCATAGAAAACTGAGCAAAGACCAGCTGGCCACTATTCAAAGCAATTTAAGCAGGTAGGAAAAGGCCTGTTCCCGCTTAAATCACCTGTGGCCACCTACCCCCCCCCCCCCCCCCCCAATATTCAGTAGTACTAAACCGGGCAGTGTCACTGAATATCGTCTCTGACCACGCGTTACAAAAATGGGCAGGTCAGGGGTGGTATAGGGGGCGGCATTAGGGAAGACCCAGAAAATGCTGCCATTGGCAATTTATTTACTTTAAACACTTCTAACCTGCCTATAAACTAGGCGATTTCCATTTAAAAAAAAACACATACCAATGTAAAACAAAACATTATCAAATAGCAGAAATATAACATAAAATACTACTAACATAATCCAAAACATAAAGTGTTGCTGTCATAATTCCAAAACTACACTGTATCAGTAGTATGCTTGAACAAACAGCTGTGTTTTTAATAATTTCTTAAATTGCTGGAAACTAGTAGGTTAGCTATAGAAAAAGCAGAAACCCGAGTAAAGACACCAATTACAAACTCAGCCAAATAGCTGAATTTAGAACAGCTGAAAGCTGTCCTAAATTAGGCCACTTAACTATGTGGGTGCTGGCACTGAATATCAGGCTGGCACCCACATAACTTTGTTTTTTAATTCTTTGGCTCCTCCAAAGCACCCCGCCTTCTTCCCTTCCCTCCATCCTATACTAATACCAATCCTCCAAATGCCCCCCCCCCCAGCCCCCAAGGGCTTGATAGACCTCTCCGGGCTTACCTTTTTCTCATTGGTAGTCCAGTGGGGGGCAATGGTGACAGGAATACTACACAACTACTGTGAGCTGCCATGAGAGGTCGCGGCAGCCATTTTGAAAGGCAGGAGTGAATGGCCTTCGCTTCTGCCTCCATCGTCCCTCACTGGACCACCAATGAGAGGAGGTAGACTCAGGGGGCCTATCAATCACCTTTGGGGTTGGGAGGCATTTGGGGAGGGTGTTGGAAGGAGAGGGGCTGCCTCTGAGAGATAGGAAGGGGCTCAAAGGAGAGGAGAATTTTTTTAAATAGTTATGCAGGTCCCAGTCAGTATTTAGCCGGGACCCCATAACTGCCTTATACAGGCCCCGGATGATTATTGGCCAAGAAACGCATAGGCTCCGGCAGCCATCCCACCAAAAGTTAGCCCCTGATATTCAGTGTCAGTGCCAGGATGTGGCCAGGCATTGAATATCCAAGGCTAATCTAGCCAGCGACAGTTAGTGGTTTACAAAAAAGGTAGCTGGTGCAGGCTGTATGTCAGCCGGCATATGATTTATCTAGTCTGCCCATCTGTACCAACTACTAAGCTCTACAATATCTTCTTCTCTCTTGGAGATTCTCTGTGTTTGTGCCATGCTTTCTTGAATTCAGAAACTGTTCTTGTCTCCACCACCTCCACTGGGAGGCCATTCCATATCCACCACCTTTTCTGTAAAGAATTATTTCCTTAAATTACTCTTGAGCCTATCCCCTTTTTCCTTCATCTTCACCTGTGCTGGCTTCCGAGCGGGTGCCATCCCATTCATGCCTCCAAAGACCTTGCCAATCTGTATCATCCATTATCACATCCTGCTCTCTAAGGGTATCACTCATACCTCCCCTCTTTTAAAACAGCAGCACTGGCTGCCGGTGGATAGTAAAGTGCACTTTAAGATATTGTTCCTTCTACACCAGACCATTTATGCTGCTGCTCCTTTTATCTTTTGAATGTATTGCAACTTTATCAACCCAACTCAAGGAGGTTTGATTAACAGGAGATGGAATATCATCACAAAGTTGAAGCCAGTCCACCCAAGGAGGTTTTCATTCTCCTTAATGCAGCTGCCATCTTGGTACACTCAAACAATGTACTTAATAGGGCGACAAACTCGACTTGGTTGGTACATATTCAAAAAAAATTTAAAAAGTATACAGCTACAGTACCATAAATCCACTGATGAATCAAGGATAAAACCTTTAAAAATAACTATATTTCACTGACAACCAATGAAACTCTTTCAAACTAGAGTAATACAAGCAGATCTTTGGACTCCCACAATCAAACGTGCTGCTCCATTCTGGATGACCTGTAGAGCCAGGAATCTTGCAGCTGGCATTCACAAACGGAACGAGTTGCAATAATCAATTCTCGTTAATACCAGGCTCTGCACGATCATCCAAAGCAGGCATTGTCCCTCTCAGCTTACTCAAAAGGTGAAGCTAAAAAAAGGATGTAGAAATCACCTGATCAGCTTGTTTCTGCATCGTGAATTTCGAGTCTAGCATGACCCCAAGATTTTGAAGACAAAATTTCAATATAAAATTCTCCCCTTGATA
Source organism: Microcaecilia unicolor (assembly GCF_901765095.1). Lineage (NCBI taxonomy): Eukaryota > Metazoa > Chordata > Amphibia > Gymnophiona > Siphonopidae > Microcaecilia > Microcaecilia unicolor. Next base: position 216,913,689 of record NC_044033.1, on the reverse strand, counting down.
TTTTACAACTGTAGGTAATACAGGATTTAATGATCTTCCAACATACGTAATTTTGGTCTCAGCCAAATTTAAGGACAACTTATGCTGACCCATCCATTCTGTGAATTCGTGGCCTATCTTGGCATACACTGTCTAGACTTGCCCCCTTAGATTGTAAGCCCTTTGTGTAATAATACAAATAAGTGGTAGGTGATTTATTGTTGCAAAATGCCAAAGAAAATGCCCAACATGGCAACATTTCGCCAGGACAAAGGCTGTGTTGAGGAAATACAAAAATAAGAAACACAAATTAACGAATGATATAACCATCTAAATTCCATTTAAAGGTGAGATCCAAGTCGTTGCACCCAAAATTAGACAGGGGTTGCAATATTTAGAATCATGGGCTAAGTTATTTCAAATTAAAGTTGAATACTGATAAGACAAAATTTTTATTTACTAACCATCCATGCCAGAAGTGTTTGACTATTAACTTTATAATTGATGGGGTCACATATAAGTTGGAAGCACAATGAAAATTTGGGGCATAACTCTGGATAATCACTTAACTTTTGCCTCTTATGTGCAGCTATCAACAACAAAGCTGTTTAAACTGCTGTGGAAATTATTTATTTGTTACATTTGTATTCCACATTTTCCCACCTATTTGCAGGCTCAATGTGGCTTACATAGTACCGTAAAGGCGTTCGCCAAGTCCGGTAGAGAAACAAATACAAGGTGGTGTTGTGGTCGAATAAGGTTCATGAGTTTCGGCGTAGTGGGGATAGAGGAGAGGAAGGGTTATGTGGTGTCCATTACGAGCTGTGGTTTTGTTGTGCTGCATTAGGGCTTGTTTTGAATCGAGAATATTTCAACTGATTGTACATGGTCTTTTTAAAGACTACTCTACATTTGTCTGCTGAACTGCAAAGGTCGTTCGTTCCACAAGAAACCTTAACACAAGACTCCTGAGGCAGGCACTTCAGTGCCGAAACACGGTGCTGTGTCGAGTCTCACGTACTACAATAATAAACTTGTGTGTTTATCCCATTGTCTGCTCAGCCTGCTTCCTTCTCCCACTTTTTGGTTTGCTTTGTTTACCCCGTGGGTTTTTTTTTTTTTCAGTTACCTTTTGGTTCCTGTACTTCAACTGATTGTACAAACATTATTAATGGCACATTTAGATTATAGTAACATCATATGTGCTGGCTGTCAGCTATTCATCATTGATTGAGAACATTGCAAAATACGGCAGTGTGATTGATATGTAAAACCTCTAGATTTGATAGTGCTATGCCATTGACTTGCAAACTTCATTGGCTTCCAGTAAAAGCCCGTTCAATTTTTCACTTACTTTTTATTTTTTTTTAATTTTGCTCACACCTTTTTCAGTAGTAGCTCAAGGTGAGTTACATTCAGGTACACTGGTTATTTTCCTGTCCTAGGAGGGCTCATAATCTAAGTTTGTACCTGAGGCAATGGAGGGTTAAGTGACTTGCCAAAGATCACAAGGAGCAGCAGTGGGATCTGAAGCGGCCACCTCTGGATTGCAAGACCGGTGCTCTAACCACTAGGCCACTCCTCCACCCCAACACATGTTGTTTTCTTTTTTACATTTTATATGGTCTAGCTCCACAATATCTGGTAGAATTAATCTCTGTATTTAGTAAGAAGTATGTTAAGTAGCTCTAGACATTGTTTGACGCTTTAGCCTCCTTCACTTCAAAGTGTAATTTTTAAATCAGAATGTTCTTTGATGTTTCCATATCAGGCAGCAAAGTGGTAGAATTTGCTGCCAAAGAATGAATGTCATGAGGTCGATATTCAGACTGCAGGAGTAGCCGGGATGCCTCCTATGGTTGGCACTGAGCCCAGATATTCAATGGCAGGTTGTTTCTGGTGACCAGCATTGAATATCCAGACGTTTTTTAGCCGGTTTCAACTTAACCGGTCAAGTCAATATTCAGCGCTGGCCGGTTAAGTTGAAGAAAAGACAGCTGAGGGAAGATATGACAGAAGTCTATAAAATAACGAGCAGAGTGTAATGGGTAGACATGAATTGCTTGTTTACTCATTCCTAAATTATTAGGACTAGGAGGCACGCAATGAAGCTACAAAAATTTACAGTAAATTTAAAACACATTGGACAAACATTTCTTCACTCAACATGCAATTAAACTCTGGAATTTGTTGCCAGAGAATGTGGTAAAAGCAGTTAGCTTAGCAGGGTTTAAAAAAGGTTTGGATAGTTTCCTAAAAGAAGTCCATAAGCCATTATTAAGATGGACTTGGGGAAAATCCATTGCTTATTTCTAGGATAAGCAGCAAAAATGTATTGAACTGTTTTGGGATCTTGTCAGGTACTTGTAACCTGGATTGGCCACTGTTGGAAATAGGATGCTGGGCTTGATGGACCTTCGGTCTGTTCCAGTATGGCAATGCTTATGTTCTTATAGGCCTGATATTTCAGCGGCCTAATTTGGCCGCCAAACTTAGCCAGTGATGCACTGAATATTGCTGGACAGCCAGTTAAGTGCCATTTAACCGGCCAGAAGCCATTCCTGGCTGGTTAAATAGTTTTAAATATCGACCAGCATGAGTCTAATTATAAGATCTTTTGAACGTTGCTAAACACCTGGTTATTCCACAAGTTTGTATTATGTTGAATGGTCTCTGTTTTTACGATTTTAATGTGTTGCATGTTGCTCTTTGATTGTAAGCCGCGCTGAACTAATTTTGGGTATATGAGACCTATAAGTGCTAATTGTAATATAATGTAATGTCATCAAAATCTAAAGCACTTTTTACTGTTTTTTTGTGTGGTCTACCCCATATCTCTGTTTCTTGAGCGCTTGCAGATCATTGTCTCTCACTGTTCCAGTATAAATGATGTGTTATAAAGACAGAGCAGACTCACCTCTACTTCGGGAAAGCTTCCCTAAAAGAGAAATGAAAAGCATGTTACATTATATCCAGTAATTGATCAGTTACTGAGATGTACATTGCACACCAGTTTTTTTGCCCCACACCCCTTGTTTCTCTGTGTCCCCCTGCCCTCGCAACCTCCAAATACCTGAGCTGGTGGGGATCGCCAAGCTCCGCCAGCTGAAGAGGCCTTGCACCAGCAGTTTGGCAGTTAGTAGCTCTTTCCATGCTCTGCTGTCGCTTCGGTCCTTCTCACGTATGCTCAGTTTCTGCATATGGGGGGGGGGAGGGGTGGCAGCGGCCCAGTGCCTTCAACTACCAAGCTGCCAGTGGGGACCTCCACCAGCCATATCAGCAGATGGTGCAAAATTTTGGGGAAGGCATTCCTAAAATTTGCACGCAGTTATACACAATAACACTTTATCTCTTATTCTGAATATGAACTCTCTATACTTACTGCTTAATCTGTCATGTCAATCATGATCTTATTGTAATACCACTTGTATCTCTCACTCCGGAATTGGAGGTCGCCATGACGGAACAATGTAAGCCACATTGAGCCTGCAAATGGGTGGGAAAAGGTGGGATACAAATGTAACAAATAAATAAATACTGAGGATGTGCGCTGAAATCAGCACTCAAGGCCTCAGGGTCAGGTGCAGATTGCCCTATCGGCATGCACCAAAATTGGTGCGGATTCTATAACACTGCACGAAACTTAACTAGCTTAACAAGCTAATGAGCACTGATAAATTAAAAAATAATAATGAGTACTAATTGGCACTGATTAGAATTTAGGTGCACAACTCACTAAGCATATTCTGTAACGATGTGCACCAATCTTCTAATGTACGGAGGCAAAAAGGGACGCGGTTATAGGCGGGGAAATGGGCGTTCCAAAATTTAGGCACCCAGTTATAGAAAATGGCCCAGTGCACCTAAATCTATACATTGAGATTTACACCAGGTTTTAGTTGGTGTAAATGGATGCACACAGATATTTTATTTATTTATTTGTTACGTTTGTATCCCACATTTTCCCACCTATTTGTAGGCTCAATGTGGCTTACATAGTACCGGAGAGGCGTTTTCAGACTCCGATGAGAAGATAAAGTTCATGTGGCATGGCCACATTGGGGAAACTTACATCGGAAGAGTTGAGTATTGTCCATATTCTATAATCGGTGCCTAAATCTAGGTGCAGATTATAGAATATGCTTAGTCAGTGCCAATGTTTTAGGCACCATATATAGAATCTTCCTGAAGGGATCGCTGGGCTTCCTGTTATTAATAGAGGAAGTTCGTGCTGAAGGCACACTTATGTTTTTACTTGCAGGCTTGGTTGAAGGGGGGGGGGGGGGTTAAGAGACAGATGGGCTGGGCTGAAAAAACAATCCCTGGGAGCAGCAGGAGAGGAAGTGAGGTCCAAAGTCAATGAGACCCCAATGCTCAAAAATAAACGCAATCAATTTAAAAGAGACCATTCAGTGCAGGTGTGGGGATATATATGAACAAATCATCTGTATAATCCCAAACACTCACAAATTACATATCTCACACAGTCCAGGCTGACAACTTCAACATCTTTTTTCATTTTTTTCTTATTTTATATATATATATATATATATATATATATATATATATTTTTATGTATGCTTATGGGGATCATCATCAGAATAAATAACAGCAAATCCCATCTGGGAACAGCGTCCCATATATTGTGGCGCTGTATAAATCTTCATAGATCAACCCGATTTTATCTTTTTCAAAAACTTTTTATATATATCAATCATTAAAATAACATATCTTCATAACCTTTAAGTTGCAGTTTGAGATGCAATTTAATCCCGCATAGTATTGCATAATACTTAGTTTTGGCAGCGATTTTCAACAGAGCCAGACCCCTGCCAACATGGCCCGGTTTCGTCGTTCTTCTTCAGGGAAGAGGTTTGCATCTCATTCTCTGTCTTAACTCATGAAAAAATGGCCGCCATTTTTTTTCCATGAATATACACCTGGAATAAACTTCCTGAGCCCCTACGTCTTGCCCCATCTTTGGCCACCTTTAAATCTAGACTGAAAGCCCACCTCTTTAACATTGCTTTTGACTCGTAACCACTTGTAACCACTCGCCTCCACCTACCCTCCTCTCCTCCTTCCTGTACACATTAATTGATTTGATTTGCTTACTTTATTTTTTGTCTATTAGATTGTAAGCTCTTTGAGCAGGGACTGTCTTTCTTCTATGTTTGTGCAGCGCTGCGTACGCCTTGTAGCGGTATAGAAATGCTAAATAGTAGTAGTAGTAGTAGTAGTAGCAGGTATTAAGAGTGTTGGCAGAGAGGATTTCTCATGATTCTTTCTGCAAAATCTGCTGGTTTTGATTGCTTTTGGAAGCAGAAGGAAGCCTGAGCAAGCCCTTAAGCTCTGGCCCTGAGAAACAGCAGACCCAAGCAAAAGCACACGTTGGCATCTGTTTCCTGCATCTAAATATAAGTGTCCAAGCTAAAAATAAAAATGCTTATATTTAGGCCGCAGAAAACACACACCAATGTGTGCTTCGCATATGGGTTTTACCAGGCACATGTGCACAGGAGCTAAGGTTACCGTGGAACTCTTCTGCGCATGCACCAATCACAATCCTTCTGCGCCAAAGCCTAATCCTCCTGCCAAGCTCCCTAATGTTCAGTGCTATGAGAACATCTATATTTGCATCTCATTAGCGTTGAGTATTAGGGCGTTGTTCTCCTGCGCTGTTCCGGCAGTATTTTTACAGCATTATTCGGAACAGTGACGGAGTTTTGAGCATCGGAGCCTGAGAGGGACTCCCAGGTGAAAATTGTGAAGGAGATGCTTTTCGGAAAGAGAGTCCACTCCTGATTTCTGGTCTCTAGTGGAATCCAGAGACCCATTTTCAATTAGAAAGCACAAATAATTGCTTTCAGTGGTCTACCATCCCCTATGTTCTGCTCCTGATTTTACCTCTTTTTTTCTGCTGTTTCACCAGGTACCAAACTGCCAGAGCGATGAAGCCAAGAAACACAGCCAAGGTTATGGCCAGGGCGACCACCCACGGAGAGACCCTGGGGAAGAATGCCTCTGTGGAGAGATACAAAGCAGGTGCCATTAAGTGTCTTAATCTTCTTCCTTCCCTTCTGTCTTCCCTTTCTACTTTCAAATACATTATCCAGCCGATTTTCAGCGCTATTTAACCGGCCAGGAACGGCTTCTGGCCGGTTAAATAGCACTTAACTGGCTATCTGCAAATATTCAGCAGGGGACAGCCAGCTATCTTCTGCTGTTCTCTTTAGGGAAATCAGAGCAACAAGTCCATGGAAGCCCAGGTTTGATTCCTGCTGCTACCTGACAATCAGCAGTGGGTTGAGATAACCAGGTTCAATTCCCTCTGCAGCTCCATGTGACACTGGCAAGTCAATTAGGGGCCCTTTTACTAAGCCCCGTAGGCGCTTACGTGCGCCCGATGCGTGTCAATTCGGAGTTACCACCCAGCTACCACATTGCCCGGGCGGTAATTTCGATTTTTACACGCGTCCGCTACGTGCGCCGGAAAATAATTTTTATTTTCCGGCGAGCGGCAGAAACTGGGCGGTCATTGTACATGCATAGACCATTACCACCCGGTTTACGCGTAAGACCTTACTGCTAAGTCAATGGGTGGCGTAAAGGTCTCGGGCCCAAAATGGACGTGTGACAATTTTTATTTTGCTGCACACCCATTTTCGGACAAAAAAAGAATAAAGGCCTTTTTTGCAGGTGCGTTGAAAAATGGACCTGCGCGCATCCAATACGTGCGTCTACACCAGCGCAGGCCATTTTTCAGCCCACCTTAGTAAAAGGATCCCTTAGCCCTCTGTTGCCCCAGGTACAATATAATATTAGATTGTGATTCCAGTAGGAACAGTGCACCACCTGTAATAGAAATTGTAAACTGCATAGTCACCTCAAGCATCACTTGCAGTATAGCAAGTCCTGAAAACAAATAAACAGTTGGAGACAGGACCAGGGGCGTAGCCAGACACCCAATTTTGGGTGGGCCTGGGCCCAAGATGGGTGGGCAGAAGAACCTCTCCCCGTCCCACAGGTGATTTGGTCTCTCCTTCTCTCGCCTGCATGCCATATGGTCTGTCAAACATCCCCCCTCTCCCGTATACCTTTTAAATAGCAGATTTTCACCAGCAGCGAGCAGCAACTAATACACACTGCTCATGTTGGCCCCCACCCTTCCCTCTGATGCAATTTCCTGTTTCCGCCTAGGCAGAAATACAACAGAGGGAAGGCTGTGGGGCCGGGTCAAGCAGTATGTATGTCACTGCTCACTGCAGGCGAAGATCTGCTACTTACAAGGTATGCAGGAGGGACACTTGTTGGGAGTTTTCGGCTGGTGGGGCTTGGGGATCCCTGCAAGGCACTTCATAGGTATGCTGTTACCCTTGGCTACGCCACTGGACAGGACCAGGAATGGATAGGTCACACTTGGGGGGAAAAACCCCTTTGTCATGACGTTCTGACCAACAGACTACGAACCTGATATAATGATCGTGGCCACCACGTCCCGTCCCAGGAGGACATTCCTAAGCCTACAAGAAATCTTCGGCTCTGCCATGTTGGTGATCACGGTCACACTCTGCACACTGTAAAGCCCATCCTCGGCCACCTTCATGTGCTCTGAGATTAAAGGCAGACTCTGCCCGCTCTCCTCTTCCCAGGTCACCGCTGGCTCCGGGTACCAGCCTGAGGACTTGCACAATATCCTGATGCCACCATCCTGGTGGCCTTCCATGTGCATATAGGGGGTGCTGCCCAACTCTGAAATAGGTACAGTGGGAAACAATTCAAGATGATATAATCTCGGAGGGAAATAATTGCTTTCAGTGGTGATGATTTCGAAAGGGTGTGTTCTCCAGCCTTGCACCTGTGGGATAAACCTCGGGGGAGAGAGGGGTGATTATATGAAGGTTTTTCCACATGTAAGTCTTTTATAATATTGTGCAGTGGTATACAGTACAGTCTCGATTATCCAACCTTCACTAATCCGACCATCCAGCAGACCCCCTATCATATTTATTTCTATTAAAAATCTTTGTTTTAGAACAGTTTTTGAAAATTGGGACCTGTATGCCTTTGTTCATGCATGTTTGAGAGGTTTATGCAGTGTTTTCCGTATTATCCAACTTTTCACTTAACCGACAACCGGTCGGTCCCATTTATGTCGGCTAATCGAGACTATACTGTATATGCAAATATAAGTACATGCAGTAGTAAGATGGTACATACTAATATGGACGCTCTCTTTAATTCAATTAACCTGCGTGCACGATTTTACTAGGTTCTATAAATAACGTCCAAATTTGGGCGCCGAAAAAAAAATGCATGCTAAGCACTATTCCATAGCCGGCGCTTCGAGTGGGGTGCCATTTATAGAACTGTGCTTAGTATTGGGATCTGCACCCAACTTTTGGGTGTGAGGATTTACACTGACACAAACCTGGTGTAAATCCTCATGTGTAAATTTAGGCCGCAGTCCTGCCAGTGTGTGTGGGGGGTGCTGTTTCACTATCACTTTTTCAATAGTGAGGGACAGGTAAGCTCTGCAGAACTTAGGGAACCTGCCTGTCCCTAGCAATATAAAACATAGTATTTAAGCACTGCCACCTACTGGATGCAAAGCAGTTGGAGGACTCCCGTTCAGCTTTGAGGAAACAGTGCTCCTCTGGCCACGCCTCCTTTTCAGTTGCGTACTAAAAGATTTGCATGCTCATCTTTATAGAATAGTACATAGAAGATGCATGCGCAAATCTAAATCGTTATGAATTAGCTGCCAGTTACCAGCGCTAATTGGCTCATTACTCAAATTGCGTGCACAAATTTGGGTGCACAATTCTGGGCATCATATATGGAATCCGAGGGTTAACACTAAGAGATGTGTACGCAAGTTACAGAATAATGTCCGTTACAGGCTAGGTTCTATATATGGTGCCTGAAAGTTCCATGCAAAAAAAAAAAAAAATACACCTAGGAATATTCTGTAAAGTGTGCCTAAATTTTATAGAATAGGTGTAAATTTCCACACGGTATATAGTATAATGCCGAGTGCCTCTCCACGTGAGTAAAATTTTCTCCAATTTGTTTTGTAGTACATTTAAAACAAATCGGAGAAAAGTTTTCTTCACCCAATGCATAATTAAACTCTGGAATTCGTTGCCGGAGAACATGGTGAAGGCGGTTAGCTTGGCACAGTTTAAAAAGGGGTTAGACGGTTTCCTAAAGGACAAGTCCATAAACCACTACTAAATGGACTTGGGAAAAATCCACAATTCCAGGAATAACATGTATAGAATGTTTGTACTTTTGAGAAGCTTGCCAGGTGCCCTTGGCCTGGATTGGCCGCTGTCATGGACAGGATGCTGGGCTCGATGGACCCTTGGTCTTTTCCCAGTGCGGCATTATGTACTTATGTAGTCACAGCACGCACATAGATTTTAGAAATGCCCACGCTCTGCCCATGGCCACACCCCCTTTTCAACTATGTGACTTAGAATTTAGGTGCACCATGTTACAGAATACGCTTAGTAAGTTGTGTGTGTAAATCTTAATTAATGCCAAATAGTGCTGATAATGGTTAATATCCAATTAAAAGCACTGATTAGCTAGTTAACCAATTAAATTACGTGCATTGTTATAAAATACACTTTGATTTCTGCATGGAAATTAAGACATCGTATATAGAACCCCGGGATATACGCATAACTTAATGTAATGATTAACTGCTAATTGGTGTTACTTGCCTTGCAATACAACAGAGGCAAGGGACATGCAAATCTATCTTATACATTATTCATTTTGAATATCCTGAAAACCCAAATGGTTTATGGTCTTCAAGGGCTAGAGTTTTAGACACTTGATGTACAGGCTTAATAAATCCAGATGTGTTTACTTTGCAGTTGGTTTTATGAATTAGCTGCCACTGTTAAATTAAAAATGCTCTGATAGTATATTTAAAAGAAAAACACAATCTGAGCTTTATGTTCCATTTTGTCTCTGCAGTACACTAGATAATAAGTCATTTAACCTGTAGCTTAACTATATAATCTAGAAACCACAGAGCAAATGCATGCATGATTTACTTTTGCAACATAACTGACACCATGAAAGAGAACCATTTAAGTGTTTTCCTCTTCATGGGACCGTTCCTGACCGTGGTAAAGCTGCAGGAGGCCATGCAAGGCAATAGCTGAAAATAAGAGCCCTAAGCAGAGGCGATTGAGAGCCCAGTTGGGGAATTAATTTGAGATAGTCCAGTTCCACTAATTCTTCACAGCTGTAGCAAATGGGCAGAGTTGAAAGAGATAAAGAAAGAAGAGAAAGTAGGAAACCATGAAGGACAAAACAGAAAGAAAAACTAACACCATTAAGAGATCTACAATAGAGGAAAAAAAAGCGGGAGAGAAGAGATTAAAAAAAACAGAATAAAAGAAGATTATAAGGAAAGCAGAGAATGATGGTAAAGAGAGAGAAAAGAAACGCCATAATAATAATGACAGGAAATTCAAAAGGAAAGGGATGACAGAAGACAGAACAACCGGAGAGAGAAATGTAAAGGCTAACAAATAAAAGAAACCATGAACAGAATAAAGAGAAACAAAAGAGGCACAGAGGGATAAAATTCCTGCACTGTCAGGTTACCTGCCACCTTCAGCTCCAGTACGGCTTCCTCATATACGGTCTTGTTGTCAAAGAAGCAGTGATACTGCCCCTCGTCGGAGAGTCTGAGCCGGCGTATCCTCAGGGCCACACTGCCATGGCTGATGTCCTTCTTCATGAACTCTGTCCTGCCCTGGTAGTCTGGCAGCTGCCGGTCGTTCTCGTCCTTGCCATTCTGGTACAGGTGCACGACATTATGGAACTTGTAGCGGAACCAGCGCACCTCCATGTCTTCTGCGCTGACTGCAGGGGAGAGGTGGCAGGGCAGAACGGCATCCTCGCCGATGATTGCGATCAGAGGCAGGTCTGGGCCTATGACGGAGAATTTCTCTAGTGGAGAGGAGAGAAAGGAGGGATCTAGGTAACTGACATCCATGGGAGATAGTGAGGAATAGAGGTGTGCACAGGGATGGGGATCATGGAAGAGAGTGAGGAATAGAGGTGTGCACAAGGATGGGGATCATGGAAGAGAGTGAGGAATAGAGGTGTCCACAAGGATGGGGATCACAGGAGATAGTGAGGAATAGAGGTGTGCACAGGGATGGGGACCACGGGGTTCAGAGGAGATAGGAATAGAGGTGCGCACAAGGATGGGGATCACGGGAGATAGTGAGAAATAGAGGTGTGCACGGGGATGGGAACCACGGGGTTCAGAGGAGATAGTGAGGAATAGAGGTGTGCACAGGGATGGGGACCATGGGGATCACGGAAAAGAGTGAGGAATAGAGGTATTTACAGGGATGGGATCCATGGGGATCATGGGAGATAGTGAGGAATAGAGGTGTGCACAGGGATGGGGACCACGGGGGTCACGGGAGAGATTGAGGAATAGGGGTGTGCACAGGGATGGGGACCTCGGGGATCCAAGGTACTGCTGACGAAAAATCCATTTATGCCAGGGACGGGGTGAGGATGGAAAAGAATTGACTGGGGATGGGAACCAGATTATGTTCCCAAGCACTCTTCTAGTGTCAACTCAGTGGAATAGCAAGAAGATTATGGATTAATATTTAAGAAAACAGCTTGCTTACTGGTACTTACCTACTTGTTTGCTTAAATTTTTTTAATTACTTGCATCACATAAAGTGTTAATAATATATTTTCTTGAATTTACAAGATCACTCAAATGTGGGTTGGGTACAGGGATGAGAATGACAAATGTGAGGATGGTGAAGGGACAGTAGCAATATGATAGGGACTGGGGACGAAGATGCAGGGATGAGGTGGGCATGGAAAAGAAGTGACTGGGAATAGGATGAGAATGGATCCAAACTGACTGGCACAATATATAGAATCCAGAGGTTAATGTGAGCAAGTGCAAAGTGATGCCTGTGGGAAAGAGGAACCCAAACTATAGCTACATAATGCAAGAGTCTACATTAGGGGTCATCGCCCAGGAAAGAGATCTAGGTGTCATCGCTGATTCGGCCAAATTCGGCCATTGAAATAGCAGGCCTATTTTTGGCTAGTTTCAACTTAACTGGCCAGCATTGAATATCAGCTTGGCCAGTTAACTTGTAACCAGCCAAAAAACACTCGGATATTCAATGCCAGTCACTGGAAACATCCCGGCATTGAATACCTGAGCTCAGTGACCACCTCAGGAGTCAGCCCAGCTATCTCCCGCGGTCTGAATATCAGGCCCAGAGCAGCTAAGTAGGCACTCCGCCCATGCTCCACCCCCCCCCCCCCCGGCCCACCCCAACCTAACCGGTTAGGAGATGGCCGGTTAGCAGCGATTTTCAGTGGTTAAATGCCGCTAAATATCAGGTACCAGGGTTTAACCCTGCCCGGTTAAACTCTTTTGAATATCACTTTTCCTGTTGTCTACATTGGATTCTCATTTTGGGAGAGCTCACAGGCAACAGGGGGAATTTCTTAACTGCTGAAAGGGCAAGGGCGGAGCACAGGAAGCTGAGAGGGTTCTACCCAGTGAAAATGATTCTGGAATTTCGCAACATCTGATTAAGAGAAAACAAATACACTGCCATCATGTTATTTCTAAATACAGCAGCCCAGTTTCTTTGCTTATGTGTTGTGAAACTGCTGAGCAGGTCTTACCGGAATCTGTCTCTCCTAGACGCAAAAAGATGAAGGGGATGATAAAAGCCAGTAGGGAGAGCGGGATCATGATCCTGTCAGGCAAAGAGAGAGACACAGACACTTACCCAGTGATCAGGTACTTAGCAAAGGGTATGCAAAAATGTGTAATGAATTTAGGCGGAAAGTTAGCCACGTGGGCTACTGCTGAAATGGGTTATTTTATCAATCTTTGTAATGTTTGAGTACAGGTCCCATTTTATACAATGAGACCTAGTTATTAATAACTCAGGTTAACAGCAAAAAAAACAAAACAAAACATCTTAAAGGTAAATATGTTGATAACTTTACCTTCTCCCCCACCTACCCCCCTAGTGGCACAAACTGGATGCTACAATACAGAGAACTAGAAGACTGAAGGGCCCTTTTACTAAGCCGTGGCAAAAAGTGGCCTGCGGCAGCGTGAGCACATGTCGGGACAGTTTTTACCGAGTCCTGGAAAAAGGACCTTTTTTTAAGGGACCGAAAAATGGACGTGTGGCGAAATAAAAACCAGCGCACGTCCATTTTCGGCCCGAGACCTTACCGCTAAGTCAATGGGTGGTGGTAAGGTCTCGTACACTACCCAGGCGGTAGGCATGCAGCACGTGCCCACTGCTGTTTACCACCGGGTAAGCGCCACGCGGTAGAAAATTAAAAACAAATTTCTACCGCGTGAATTTGGCACACACCATATTCAAAATTACCACCCAGGGCACGTGGTAGCTGAGCGGTAATGTCGATTTGACGCGTGCTGGACGTGCGTAGGCCCTTACGCGCCTTTGTAAAAGGGCCCCTGAGCTCTCTGGGGTCGATACTCGGCTATCGGACGTGAGCGGGCTTCGGCTTTTGAATATCCGGTTATTTTTAAGTCGACTAACACATGGATTCCTGTATAAAAATAGGACAGACAACATTTATGCGGTCCCATTTATACGCCAAACCTGGCCGCTTAAGGGCTGAATTTTTGGTTTGTCTTTCTTCTTTTTATGTCAGACTTCACGGGTTGCCCATCGAGGCGAGGCTTCTTTTCAAGCTGTCCTGGTTCTTATTTAAGATTCCGCACGGATCAGCCCCTCTATATCTTTATTCACATTTCCAGCTTGCTATTTGTTCAAGAGTTAGAAGATCAAATTATGTTTATCTGTTTTCTTTTCCTTCGCTTAGAGGTAAGAAAAGAACGTTGAAATTAACCCTGGCGTTTCAAGGCTGCTAGACTTTGGAAGGAACTTCCTAAAATGTGTTCATTCTGCAACTCGTATCTTATATTTTGGGAAAAAAAAGGTAATCAATAGAAATAAAACAAAATAAAACATGGAAAAGAAAATAAGATGATACCTTTTTTATTGGACATAACTTAATACATTTCTTGATTAGCTTTCGAAGGTTGCCCTTCTTCGTCAGATCGGAAATAAGCAAGTGTTGGTAGATGACAGTATATATAAGTGAAACATCAAAGCATTTCAGTGACAGTCTAACAGGGTGGGGGTGGATAGGTGAGGGGAGGGTGACAAACAGCAATACAACTTTATGGTTTATAATGGGCTAGAAAACCCAGATCTTTGTTAAGTCCTGTCTGGTGGGTGTCAAAATATTCAATCATTCTGATTTCAAAGGTCTTTGTTATTTCAGAAGTTCAGTCTAGGAAATAATATCTAATTTGAACAGATTAACTTTCCAGAAGGTTGTTATCTGGTTCTCTTGTTGTGTAATTCGCTTGGAACCAGGGGCGTAGACAGACCTCGCCTGGGGGGGGGGGGGGGGGGGGGGGGGGGGGAGTGAGTCTAAAATGTGGGAGTGGGGCCATTTTGCCCTGCCTCCCCGGTGCTTTTTGCCCCTGCCGCAATCCCACACACCTGTACTGAAGGGGGGTCCCCAAGCCCCACCAGCAGAAGACTTCCTGCAGCGATATTCACCTAGCTGCGCTGCCTGGCCTGATTTCCTGCTCCAGCATACATGTTGGGTTTTAGTGAAATTGAGCATTCGCAAAGCTTGCACATGCTCAATTTTGTTAAAACCCAGCACGCACACAGGGGAGGGGGAAGCAGGGCTGGCAGCGCAGCAGTGAATATTGCTGCAAGAAAGCGTCTGCTGGTGGTGCATGGGGACTCCCACCAGCCAAACCATCAGACTTCGGGGGCCCCAAACCCAACGGGGGCCCAGGCCCCCCTGTGGCTACACCACTGCTTGGAACTGAAAGGTGTTAGTGGAATATAAATCAGGTTGTTATGTTATTTTATGTTATGAATATCAGCACTTTAGTGGCCAAGTGCTGACTCTGCCCTGGAACGCCCCCAAGATAGCCCCGGCTTTGTGTTCGGCGCTAACTGCAATATTCAGCTGAATACTGTGGCTAGCCCTGACCAAATGATTTAACCCAGCTAAACTGTTTTGAATATTGGGCCCTCTGGACAAGGGCATGCTGACCATTTGGGCAATGCTCGAAGGCCCAGAGCCTCTCTCCCCTCCCCCCCGCCACACACTGCAGCCCCCCCAAGCCTCAGTGGGCCCTCCTTGGTCCCACCTTGAAGGGCCCTGGTGATCTAGTGGCCTCTGTGGGGGGGCAGGAAAGAGCAACACTCTTTCCTGCCTGCTGCCGCTATTCTGCCTGGCATCGTGCTACCGTGTTTTAAAAATGGCTGCCAAGAATCCCTGTGGTAGTCTGGCAAGACTACCGCTGGAAGTCTCGACACCCATTTTGAAAACACAATGGCACCAGGCACAATAGCAGTAGTGGGCAGGAAAAAGTGGGGTTCTTTCCTGCCCCCTAAGAAACCACTCGACTACCAGGGCCCTTCAAGGTAGGAGTGGGAAGGGCTCACTGAAGCTTGGGGGACTGTAGTGTGTGGGAGGGGGTGACAGCTGTGGCAATAGGGGGGCTGTGGTATGTAGGAGGGGGCTGCGGCAGCAGCAGCGCGGTGGTGGTGGAGGCCGGGGGGGGGGCCCAATGACCTTTACTACCTGGGGGCCTGTCAGTCCGCCGCTGGAATAAGCTTCATTGGTATGGTAGAGCTGGGATTCTTGATACTGAGATAGTAGTGAGTATTACAGTATTCCGGTAATCTACTAATCAGGAGTGCTGCAGGCACTGTTCACTCTAAGCTATGTGGGAGTCCTCCACCTACAGTCCTGCCAGCAGGTGGTGCTGTTTCACTATCACATTTTCAATAGTGAGAAACAGGCAAGCTCTCCAGGACACCAGGGAACATGCTTGTCTCTAGCCACTGAAAACCCAATACTGAAGCACCGCCCCCCACTGGCAGCAGTGTTGCCAGATGGGCGGTTTTCCCCCCCCAATTGGGCGGCTTTCCGCGACCCACTGCGGCTTTTTCATGCCATGTGCGGGTTGTGGTTTTTTGGGCGGCTTTCATTTTGGCCGGGCGGCTTTCTTTTGTTGGCTGAGTGCGGTTTTTTGCCCCGCGGGGGGTAGGGCTAATGACGTCGGAGGCGGGGTTAATGACGGCACAGGCGGGGGTTGATGGCGTCGGAGGCAGGGTGTGCGGTTTTGGGCTGGTTTGGAGATGGTTTTGGGCGGGGAAAAAGTTTTAAATCTAGCAACCAAGGTTGCCAGGTCTGCGGGTTTCCCGCCCAATTGGGCGGCTTTCCGCGACCCGTTGCGGGCAATTTTTGCGGGCTGCGGGAAATTGGGTGGCTTTTAAAAAGCCACGTTGCGGTGATTGGGCGGTTTTCTGGGGCTTCTATTGGTCCAATTTGGTCCAATAGAAGCCCCGCAGAGACTGGGTTAACGATGTCAGGGGCGGGGTTAGTGACGTCGTCGGCTACGTCGGGGGCGGGGTTGATGACGTCAGGGGTACGTCGGGGGCGGGGTTTTGGGCAAGTTTTGGGCTCGCTTGGGTGGGGAAAATTTTTTCAACCAGGCAACCCTGCTAGCAACCCTGACTGGCAGCATAGTAGCTGCAGGGCAGGACTGGGGTGTATTGATAGAGGAAGTTGGATCAGGCGACCCTCAGGGGGAGGAATGCTGGCTTCGGCCTAACCCCTGGTAAGCCTTTCCTCAGCTGAGAGGTGCCCACCTCTACCACCGGCTGCCTTTCAGGTGCTGTGGAGGACTTGCAGCTCATCTGCATATCCTTACAGCCTTCTCCGGGGTGACACCCAGGTCCACCCCGATCCACTCAGGGCCTCCGCTCTAGGTGCCCAGCGCTCCCACCAGGCGCGCAGGGCATTTTTCTCTTTGTATCTAATCTTTTTCCAGTTGCTAAAGTACCTTAATCGTTTATGGCCCCTATCCACATTCTCTTCCTAGCTCTGTCCCTTCCTAATCTTTTCCCTCACCCCCTACCTCTCTCCGCTACAGGAACTCACTTCCCATCCATTGACTTCATCACCTCACCTTCTCTCCTACCCTCTTCCTCCCTCTTGGCTTTTAATCTCCGTCTCTTTCTTCCCTCCATTTTGCCTTCCCCATTCCACCTAAATACCTCTCGCCTTTGACGCCTTCGTGGCCACACCTCTCCTACTCTCCTCCGCTCTCTTTTACTCCTTCTCTTACTCTCAGCTGGTGACATCAATCCCAATCCTGGCCCTCCTCACCAACTATTATCCAAACTCTACAGATCTCACCGTGACCTCTCTAACCTCATCTCTATTCCTCTACTCCCCTCCTCTTCTCTGCCCTTCTCTTGCGCCCTATGGAATGCCCGCTCTATCTGTAACAAACTCCCCTATATCCAGGACCTCTTTATCTCGCGTCACCTCCATCTGCTCGCCATAACAGAAACCTGGCTCTGCCCTGATGACTCTGCTTCAGTCGCAGCCCTGTGCCATGGCGGTTATCTATTTTCACATACTCCTCGCCCTGCTGGCCGTGGGGGCGATGTTGGACTACTTCTCTCTCCCTCCTCCAGATTTCAACCCCTTCTTCCACCTCAATCTCACTGTTTTTCCTCCTTTGAAGTCCACTCTATCCGCCTTTTCTCTCCTCTGCCTCTTCGAATAGCGGTCATTTATCGTCCCCCTGATAAGTCCCTTTCATCCTTTCTCAGTGACTTTGACGCCTGGCTTGCCTTCTTCCATGATCCTTCCTCCCCCTCTCTCATCCTTGGTGACTTTAATATTCCTGCTAATGATCCTTCCAACTCTTATATTTCCAAGTTACTCGCTTTAACGTCGTCCTTTAATCTCCAACTATGCTCCACCTCCCCCACTCATCAAAATGGTCACTGTCTTGATCTCATCTTCTCCTCCAACTGTTCACCTTCTAGTTTCCTTGCCTCTGATCATCCCTCCTCTGATCACCATCTTATAACTTTCACACTTAAATCTCCTCCCTCCCAGTCTCGTCCTATCCTATCTAATTTATCTAGGAATCTTCACGATATTGACCCTTCATCTCTATCCTCCCATGTTTCAAACCTCCTCTCTACTGTGGCACCATCCACGTCTGTCAACGAGGCTGTTTCTTCTTACAACAATACTCTATCCTCTGCCTTAGACACTCTTGCACCTTTGATGACCCGCCCTGTAAGGCGTACAAAACCCCAACCTTGGCTGACTTTTAATATCCGCTACCTATGTTCCTGTACCCGCTCCGCCGAACGCCTCTGGCGGAAATCTCGGGCCCTTGCTGATTTCTTACACTTTAAGTTCATGCTGACCTCCTTCCAATCTGCTCTTTTACGTGCCAAACAGGATTATTATATCCAACTGACCAACTCTCTTGGCTCTAATCCTCGACATCTCTCCACCACATTGAACTCTCTCCTCAAGGTGCCCCCTCCCCCAACTCCCCCTTCATTATCTCCTCAGACCCTTGCTGAATTCTTTCACAACAAGGTTCAAAAGATAAACCTTGCTTTCTCTACCTCACCAGCTCTCCCTCCACTAGTCCATTCCCCTCTCTCTCCTTCCCCTCATTCCCTTTCCTCCTTTCCTGAAGTTACTATTGAGGAAACTACACTTCTCCTTTCTTCCTCAAAATGTACCACCTGTTCCTCTGATCCCATTCCCACCCACCTTCTTAATGCCATCTCTCCTACTCTTATTCCTTTTATCTGTCACATTCTCAACCTCTCACTTTCCACTGCGACTGTCCCTGCTGCCTTTAAACATGCTGTGGTCACACCTCTCCTTAAGAAGCCTTCACTTGACCCTACTTGTCCCTCTAATTACCGACCCATCTCCCTCCTTCCTTTTCTCTCCAAATTACTTGAGCGGGCTGTTCACCGCCGCTGCCTTGATTTTCTCTCCTCACATGCTATTCTTGACCCATTACAATCTGGTTTTCGCCCTCTCCACTCAACCGAAACTGCGCTTACTAAAGTCTCCAATGACCTATTACTGGCTAAATCCAGAGGTCAATATTCCATCCTCATTCTTCTTGATCTTTCCGCTGCTTATGACACTGTCGATCACAGCATACTTCTCGATACCCTGTCCTCACTTGGATTCCAGGGCTCTGTCCTTTCCTGGTTCTCTTCCTACCTCTCCCTCTGCACCTTTAGTGTTCACTCTGGTGGATCCTCTTCTACTTCTATCCCTCTGCCTGTCGGCGTACCTCAGGGTTCTGTTCTTGGTCCCCTCCTCTTTTCTATCTACACTTCTTCCCTTGGTTCATTAATCTCATCCCATGGCTTTTCCTACCATCTCTATGCTGATGACTCCCAAATCTACCTTTCTACCCCTGATATCTCACCTTGCATCCAAACCAAAGTTTCAGCGTGCTTGTCTGACATTGCTGCCTGGATGTCTCAACGCCACCTGAAATTAAATATGACCAAAACCGAGCTTCTCATTTTCCCCCCCAAACCCACCTCCCCGCTCCCCCCGTTTTCTATTTCTGTTGATGGCTCTCTCATTCTCCCTGTCTCCTCAGCTCGAAACCTTGGGGTCATCTTTGACTCTTCTCTCTCCTTCTCTGCTCATATCCAGCAGATTGCCAAGACCTGTCGTTTCTTTCTTTACAACATCCGTAAAATCCGCCCCTTTCTTTCCGAGCACTCTACCAAAACCTTCATCTACACCCTTGTCACCTCTCGTTTAGACTACTGCAATCAGCTTCTCGCTGGCCTCCCACTTAGTCACCTCTCCCCTCTCCAGTCGGTTCAAAACTCTGCTGCCCGTCTCATCTTCCGCCAGGGTCGCTTTACTCATACTACCCCTCTCCTCAAGACCCTTCACTGGCTCCCTATCTGTTTTCGCATCCTGTTCAAACTTCTTCTACTAACCTATAAATGTATTCACTCTGCTGCTCCCCAGTATCTCTCCACACTCGTCCTTCCCTACACCCCTTCCCGTGCACTCCGCTCCATGGATAAATCCTTCTCATCTGTTCCCTTCTCCACTACTGCCAACTCCAGACTTCGCGCCTTCTGTCTCGCTGCACCCTACACCTGGAATAAACTTCCTGAGCCCCTACGTCTTGCCCCATCCTTGGCCACCTTTAAATCTAGACTGAAAGCCCACCTCTTTAACATTGCGTTTGACTCGTAACCACTTGTAACCACTCGCCTCCACCTACCCTCCTCTCTTCCTTCCCGTTCACATTAATTGATTTGATTTGCTTACTTTATTTATTTTTTGTCTATTAGATTGTAAGCTCTTTGAGCAGGGACTGTCTTTCTTCTATGTTTGTGCAGCGCTGCGTATGCCTTGTAGCGCTATAGAAATGCTAAATAGTAGTAGTAGTAGTAGGGAAGGGAAAAGAGAGATCCTAGAACTTTATATTCTGAATATATCCCTGCCCTGTTATCCTTCTATATATAATAAAACAACATACTTTTG
Source organism: Microcaecilia unicolor (assembly GCF_901765095.1). Classification (NCBI taxonomy): domain Eukaryota; kingdom Metazoa; phylum Chordata; class Amphibia; order Gymnophiona; family Siphonopidae; genus Microcaecilia; species Microcaecilia unicolor. The sequence continues at coordinate 216,893,241 of NC_044033.1, read as the reverse complement.
TGTAAACAGCCAATCAGTAGGGATAACAAACTGTCTATTGCTATATACTATACTATACCAAAAATAAGTTTGTGAATAAAGACACATTCAGCCACCATTCCTGTATTCGATATTTTAATACATGAAACCTCAAATCTCCAGATTGGGGATTTCTCACAGAGACTTTTTTTTTCACCCACTATCATAATAGGAGTCAAGTTCATATCATTGGTTTCCTAATAGAGAAATAAAAGAAACAGTGTAAAAAAAAAAACTCCAGTTCTTGAAGAAAACCTGGTTCGAAAAAATCCTCAAATTATTTATTAAACATAATTCCGTGAATGTATGAGCCCAGGGCCTGTCCTAGGGTCTCTGGTGCCCCCCTGCAGACTATCAGTTGGTGCCCCCTCCCCCCCCAGCGTGGCCATTACCTGGCTTAAAGAGCTTGGTTGAGAAGATTCTTCTTCTCTTCTGCTCTGCCGGTGGCGTGGCTCATGGACGGCAGGGGTGGATGAGGAGTGCACTAGCCAGTGCAGGAAAGGCCAGGGCAGGGGCGGAAGCTTAGGCAGTGAGTCAGGCAGTCAGCTGGAAGCCTCAGCGCCTGGGATGGAGGAGGACACGAGACATGAGATGCTTAGGCAGTTAGGGTACTTACTTGCCGCGCCCGCAAGGCGCACTGGCGCGCACGCAGGGTGCCGCAGAGGGAGGAGGCGGCGTCTCGTGACATCGAGAAGCAGAGGAGCTGCTGGCCAGGCTGGAAGGAGACGAGCAGCGCCGCAGAGGTGTAAAGCGCGTGCGTCGCTGCATGCAGCGTTATGGCAGGAACTGGAAACGGGAAGGCAGTCGAACAGCTGGGCGGGCCACGGGAGCTGGCGCCCTTGAAGGCAGGCGCCCTCCTGCGGTGCTTACCCCGCTTACTGGGTTGGACCGGCCCTGTATGAGCTTTATTTTAATTTAAAGTACTGCTCAGTAACTACAATATAGCTGAGAAAACAAAATTCCCAAAAATATATTGCCAAAAACAATCCAAACATCTGCACTTATGGAATGGTGGATGAATGTGTCTTTATTAACAAACTGGGTTTAGTATCAAACAACATACCTGCCATGTCCTGCTATGCAGATTCATTTGTGTGATTGTAAGAAGACCCAACTTTCTCCAGCTCGTGTTCCTCCCATCTCTCAGCTGTGTGAAGATTAACAGAGAAATAATTGATTTTCCAGTTACAAAATCCCCAAGCTGAAGTTTATAATGATTTTATAGCTGGCTATGTCGTGCTTTCACTTTCCTCTTCCCCAGCTACAGAGGCCAAACAAGGAAGTGAAACATCATTTCCTGACAAGCACTTCATTCAAATCCAGAGCAGAAAGCGATTAACCAGTTTACCATCGCAGTGCTGAAAACAAACAGCAGAGATGGAGCTAGATTTACCACCCTACAAGGCCAAAGATTAAGATTTTTTTTCAGACGGTGCAATCAGGGTAGCAATCTAGAAAGATATGTGTTGTATTGCTGTGCAAAAAAATAAAAAGCAGCATAAAATACTTCCATTTATGCCACGTAGGTATTTAAATGTCTGTATCACATACCCCCTCTCACGCCTTACTTCCAAAGTATACTTCCCTATCATCAAGCCGATCAATCCATAGACTGGTCCATCTACCAGCAGATGGAGATAGAGAGCAATCTTTTGCCTCCCTATATGTGGTCATGTGCTGCTGGTGGAAACTCCCCAGTATGTTCTCTATCTCAGCAGGTGTGTGGTCACACAGCAGCAGCTCTGGCTAGGTCTCCAAACCTAATTGTTTAGGTTTTGTTGAGTGCCTGGGGTTGAGGGCTCTTCGTGAGCAAGTGCAAACCTGGTGGTGCCAGGTCCCTCCTTTTCTCCCCCCCTCCCGCTGGCTCCATTTAAAAAAAAAAAAAAAATTTTTAAACGTTCAAAAAGGACGTCCATTTGCAGCTGCTCACTGGAACAAGTCGTCGCTGCTCGGAGCAAGAAGCAGGTAATTTTTACCTTTTACTAGCGGGCAGAGGGTTCCCCGAACGGTCTCCACGTGGCTATGGCCGCGGATGGCAAGGGTGCGAAAAGACGCTCCCCGGAACGCGTTCGTGCGCCTAGTGGGGAAGCGGGGGAATCTTGCTACTCTTTGGGGTTCTGGAATGTTGCCATGATTTGGGTTTCTGCCAGGTACTTGTGACCTGGCGTGGCCACTGTTGGAAACAAGATACTGGGCTAGATGGTCCATTGGTCTGACCCAGTATGGCTACTCTTATGTAATGCACTGTATATTTTGTAGTGACCCTCATCACATCCATCGTGAAAGTGAGGGTTCAATTCATTGTACATACTCTAATTAAAATGGTGATGGTGTTGGCACTCTGTGGAACCACAGTTCATAATTTTGCCTTATGATGTGTTTCATTTTGTGAATTCCTGCAGCTGGAACTTCCTCCATATACTTGTGATTCATGAGCATTCCATAAATTTGCTTATGTCCGCAATAACATTTTTTAATACCTGAACTGATCAGAGATATTTCCTCTTCCTCACTTTGCCGCTACTTGCAAGCCCAAGCTTGAATCCCTGTATAAGCAGAGCATTTGCACTCAGTCATTTGCAATCCCTGTTTTTTTTAATGAACTTACCTATCTTTATCATCACTTTCTGTCCTTCAAAGCAAAGTGAAATTTCTCAGGTGAGCAGAAGCCCCTGTAGAGTCAATGAGAGAACCTGCTGGTGGAACACTGGGTGACACTGGTTTATAATCCCTGCACAATACAAGCAGCAAATCACGTTTGAATTTCCTCTGCTATTGGCCAGTAGTAACCTATCAAAATTCATCGATTCATGAGAAATATCCCTTTGGCTTGCTTTCATTAATACAGCTTTAAATTAAAGGTTGCCTGTTGTCTGCAAACAGAGCACAATGCATGCTTGCGCCTGAAGGAACAGTGTCTTCTGCTCACGTTTATTGGTGCAGGATGACCTTGTGAATTCAGCATTCTGTTACAGGTATTTTATGGGAAAATGTAAGGGAAGCATAGGAAAATGTGGAGGGACGTTTTTGATATGACATTTAAACAGGGCCGCCGAGAGACAAGGCCAGGCCTGGGGCAAGGCCGCCCCGCCTCCGCCCCCTCCCCGCCGCTGCCGCCCCCCATCGCTCCTCCTGCCGCTGCTATCCCCCACCGCTGCAGTCCGCGGTCTCACCTGCCTGCTTCCATGGCTTCGGGCCCCCTGCATTCAAAGCGGCAGTCGCAGATCGCCTCTCTTCTGGCCTTCCCTCCTTGTGTCCCGCCCTCGTCTGATGTAACTTCCGGTTACTGCAAGGGCGGGACACAGGGAGGGAAGGCCTGAAGTGAGGTGATCTGTGACTGCCGCTTCGACTGCAGGGGGCCTGGAGCCGAGGAGGCAGGCAGTTGAGACTGGGGACTGCAGCGCCGGTGGCCTGACCCCAGCGCCAGGTCCCCCTTGGAGGCCCGGGCAATTTTGCCCCCCCCCCCCCCGCCCCCCTTCTTGGCAGCCCTGCCTTTAAATCCAGCTTTGGATGTTTTGCTCAAATTTTTCAAAATTCAAGTGGTGAATGTAGTGATTTTTGAAACAGGAAAATGTTTATCTTTTTGTTTCAAAAATGGCCATTTGCTATATGTTGCTGTACTCAGTGCATCTATCTTTTCGGACCATTTTTGGAAAAAAAAAAAAAAACATCCAAGTGAAAAATGCACAAAATCAAGCCATTGGGATGTAGGTGGAGCCAGTATTCTTAGTAGACTGGCCACACAGACATCCCAGCAGAGCAGTGGGTCACCCTAGGGGGCACTGCAGTGGACTTCACCTAAAAGTTCCCAGTACACATCTCACTGTTATCCACTTATATTACTACTACTACTACTATTTAGCATTTCTATAGCGCTACAAGGCATACGCAGCGCTGCACAAACATAGCAGAAAGACAGTCCCTGCTCAAAGAGCTTACAATCTAATAGACAAAAAATAAATAAAGTAGGCAAATCAAAACAATTAATGTGAACGGGAAGGAAGAGAGGAGGGTAGGTGGATGGTGTATGGGGAGCCCTCCAATACCCACCAAAAACCTACTGTACCCAACTATACACCTCTACAATAGCCCTTATGTCTGCAAGTGTTACCAATATGTGGATATAGTAGGTTTTTTGTGGGTTTGGGGGGATGACACTTTCCACCACAAGTGTAACAGGTAGAGTGAGATTTGAGCCTGGGTCACTTTCTCTACAGTGCACTGCAAAGACCACTAGGCTACTCTAGGGACCTGCTTGCTGCTCTAATAGAACTGGCCATAACATCTGAAGCTGTCATAGAGGCTGCTATGTACTGTTTCTTTCACATTTTGGGGGGGGGGGGGTGGAAGAGGGTCAGTGACCACTGGGGGAGTAAGGAGGGAGACATTCCTCCAGTGGTTATCTGGTCATTTAGGGCACTTTTTGTGGCTTAGTTGTTATTAAAACAGGTGTAGCTCAAAACGTCTTAGTTTTAGTCCTGGATGTTTTTGTTTTGTTCCATTAGGAACCCTGATGCAGATGTTCTGCCAAAACACGGCCCATATCGAGCCCTTCAGTAAAGGTTGCCTGCAAACCCACTCTTGGAGGCCCTTTCTGCTTTTTTTGTTTGGCAACGCCTGCAGAAGTATAACATCCACATAACAATAAAAAGACCTTCCAGATGTGTTTTAGCTAATCTGCTTTAAATATCATTTTGATTGAGTTCTTTTTTTAAACATTTTGTTTTACTGTATGTTTGTAAACTGCTATGATCTTAGTACAGCTTGGTGGTATATCAAGCTTGAATAAACCATATTGCAGAATCTGTACCTAACATTTGTCAAGGCCTTCCATTCACAGCTCATCCCAAACAGCCAGGAGGGGTGAACCCTTCTCCCCTGGCTATCAGGAAACTAGGTACATGAAAGGCTAGAGGTTGTGGCAGCCATTTTTCTGCTGAAGTCACAGGGGCAAGAGTGAGAGTGGGGTTCTTTCCAGCTCAGCTTACCCACTATGCCACCAGGGATGTTAGGGTAGACTCAGAGGGGCCTATTGGGTCATGGAAGAGGAGCTTCTATTGATAGGGGTGTTTCTGGAGGGGGTCGGCTCTAGAGGGCAGGATCCAGGATTAAGTCATGTTGTGGAGGCTTCCCTTGGGGGGGGGGGGGGGGGGAGTCAGGGGGAATGACAGACCCACATGTATGCCCTGACCAGCTGGGACCCACATATGCCTCATGTGGGTGGGTCCCAGATGAATATCAGCAGGGACCTACATAACTGCCAGCAGCTAGCTGGATATTCAATGTCAGTGCCTGGATATGACCCGGCATTGAACATCTGTGTTTAATTTAGCTGGTGACGGTCAGTATTTAAAAACTACTGACTACTGCTGGCTGAATATCAAGGAGTAGGGCTTTCCTTTCATTAGTGTTTATTAAGTCTTGCCTTGTATTTATTGCCTGTGAAGTTGAAAGAAACAAGAAATGTGTGTTTTAATGAATGTTGAATATTAGAGAGATGTTATATCCATCCTGCCTTGAACCTTATATCTGTTTCTTATTTTTACTCACTTTAAGGGACTCACTCCTTCTTCTTCCTGTTGTCCACCTACAGTGAGTCCTTGCACAACTGCAATGATGAAGATGCAACCTGCCGTTCTGGGCTGATAGTACCTCATTAGTGAAACCCAACCACTTCCTGAGTTCAGGAGCTGAAGTCCTGGATTATGAGTGGAACCCTGAACTTGAAGGTGTAACACATTCCACCCAGACAAATCACCTGCTACAGGGTAAGTATCAAAGACCAATTATTTTCAAATAGTCTTTAATATTACGGCCTTGTCTCCTACTGCAGGATCACCTTTTTACATTACATTAATTTATTTATTTAGATTTTGCTCACACCTTTTTCAGTAGTAGTAGCTCAAGGTGAGTTACTTTCAGGTACACTGGATATTTCTCTGTCCCAGGAGGGCTCACAATGTACCTGAGGCAATGGAGGGTTAAGTAACTTGCCCAAGATCACAAGGAGCAGCAGTGGGATTTGAACCGACTCGTCACGGGAGGAGTGTGAAAGATTACAAGAGGACCTCTTGAGACTGGGGGATTGGGCATCCAAATGGCAGATGAAGTTCAACGTTGACAAGTGCAAAGTGATGCAAGTGGGAAGGAGGAACCCAAATTACGGCTATGTCATGCAAGGTTCCGCTTTAGGAGTTACAGACCAAGAAAGGGATCTGGGAGTAATCGTGGATAGGACGTTGAAATCTTCCGCTCAATGTGCTGCGGCAGCCAAGAAGGCGAACAGAATGTTGAGTATTATTAGAAAAGGGATGGAAAACAAGCATGAGGATATTATAATGCCGTTATATCGCTCCATGGTGCGACCGCACCTGGAGTATTGTGTTCAGTTCTTGTCGCCTCATCTCAAAAAAGATATAAAGGAATTGGAGAAGGTGCAGAGAAGGGCGATGAAAATGATAAAAGGGATGGGACGACTACCTTATGAGGAGAGGTTAAGAAGGCTAGGACTCTTTAGCCTGGAGAAAAGGCGGCTGAGGGGTGATATGATAGAGGTCTACAAAATTTTGAGTGGGGTAGAGCGGACAGATTTGAAGCGTTTGTTTACGCTTTCTAACAATAATAGAACTAGGGGACACAAGATGAAATTAGAATCTGGTAGGTTTAAAACAAATTGGAGAAAGTTTTTCTTTACTCAGCGCGTGGTTAGACTCTGGAACTCATTGCTGGAGAAGGTAATGACGGCAGCTGGCTTTGCTGAGTTTAAAGGGGGTCTGGACAGATTCCTGAAGGAAAAGTCCATTGATCGTTATTAAATTTTGGGATTTTGCCAGGTTCTTGGGGCCTGGATTGGCCGCTGTCGGAGATGGAATGCTGGGCTTGATGGACCTTTGGTCTTTTCCCAGCATGGCAGTGCTTATGTACTTACTAGTAAAAAAGGCCCATTTCTTAACACAATGAAACGGGCGCTAGCAATGTAATGAGTTCCTGCCATTAATGTTTCCACGGTTGTATTCTGAATATAATTGTTGTTTACATGTGTAAGATTTCTTTATATACAATATTTTTTTGTGTAAACTGTGTTACAATGTGGTAAAAGTTTTCCTTGTTCAGGCCCTTCAATCAGTTTAACAATCACATCAGAAGAGCTCCTTACTCGTGAGAATGCAACATACAGTTGCCCATGTGAGAGACTGAGAGTGACAGTGTGTTTTACAGACAGTGTAAGAGAGAGATACACAGAGTGATTGATTGAGTGTGTGTGTGTGATGTGTGTGTGTGTGAGTCAGTGTTGCCAGGTGGAAAATTTTTTTCCCACCCAATCCAGCATAAAAACCGCCCAAAACCCGCCCAAACTCAAACCCCGCCCCTGACACCCCCACCCCCGCGTCATCACCCCCGCCCCCGCCGTCATCAACCCCGCCTCCCCGTCACCGGCCCCGCCTCCCCCGTCACTAACCCCGCCCAAAACGTCACTAACCCCGCCCCCCGCGGCCGAAAAAGCCGCCCAAAAAACTGCCCTGAAGCCCAAAAAGCAGCCCAAAAAACCGCAACCCGCCGTGGGCAAAAATTTCCCGCGGCGGGTCGCGGAAAACCGCCCAATTGGGCGGTAAAACCGCCCACCTGGCAACACTGGTGTGAGTGATGTGTGTGAGTGACGTGTGATTAAATGTTTGTCTTCCCTTCCGTTCTGTGCACTTGCCTCCACTGATGTTCGTACCTCCCTGTATATGATTGTTTGTTAGAGATTCAATCCACTCCACTTCCCTCCTCCAAGTTCCGTTCTGTCTGATTGGTTCTTCGTTCCTGTGACGTCTTTGTTTGCTTGGCAACTATGCAGCATTCCGTTTCCTCGACGTGAGGGCGGGGACAGTGAGAGCCAATGAAACGCTGAACTACAGACTTACGAACCCTGCACTGCCACAGTGCCACAGAGTCAGCTTCAGAATGTTGGAAGTGCTTTTTATTATATAGGATGTACTATCTCTTGTAGTGTATGATTATCCTTATAATGAAATGCTAGAAGTTTCTTATATATAGTTGAGGTCATGTGACCATTATTTATTAGTTGTTCAGCATACTGAAATATAGATGGTTCTTAAGAAACAGCTGTCAATATACCTGTTTTTTTTTAACACAATGAGATAGTTGCAACCAATAGAAGTATTGTGTGGTAGGTATATTAAATTGTGTTTGAAGATCCTGGAAGGATAATAAGCTGTTCTGGTCTTGGTGACATACATTTTTAAGAGTCCAGATACCACAGTTCGCCCAGATGTTCCAAAAAAAAAAAAAAAAGATATTCTTATTAATTAGGAATTTGGGGTTATTCCATATGGTTATTAGTGTTGAGGAAGTAATGGGTATATCTAAATGTTTATCTAGGTTTTGTAGACAGATTTTGGTATTGTTGATTATAAAATTATGTACTTTATTGGGGGTAGTGGGCATACATGTAATCAAATGCAAAGGTATTGGTAAGAACATAGATTGTTCTAATTGAAGCCATAAGGGAGTATATTCTCTTTCAGAGGAAAACCAGTGACAGCCTTGTCGTGTGATAAATGCTTTATGGTATAGTAAGAAATCTAATCAGACCACTCTCTTCAGCAAATGTAATACAATCAATGTTTTTCTTATATCATAGAGCTGTTTGGACCCCACGGAAAATGCACAATGCAAAATTATTAGAATCAAGTTTATGCTGGAATTGTAAGACTCATATTGGTACACTAGTTCACATGATTTATGATTGGGAGAAAGTTAAACCTTTTTGGCAAGCCATTTGGGAAATCACATGTGCTATATTTAAACTCAAATTACAGCTCAATGTATCTTTAATACTATTTAAGTCATGTTCATCAGACATATGTTTACCAGACAAACATAGCACACTATTTGACATACTAATTATTATTGGTCAGCACATGATTCTAGCAAACTGGAAAAATTCGACCTATCTAAATGAACATTTCTGGTGGCAATCAGTCTTGTTATACCATAAGTATGAGTCAACCTCTGCGTAACTTATGGGAACTTTCACCAAGAAGAATTCAATATGGACTCCTCTCAAAGACTATATATACACGTTACAGAGCTAGACAATACTATGATGCTTCTTCCTCTGCATAATTTTCTATATAATCTGTTATATTGTTATTATATCTTATGAAAATCAATAAAATATCTTGGAAAAAAAATAACAATTTAAGTAAGCTAGAAAGGCTCTGGCTGGTTTAAATCTCCTGTCCTCACTCAACCACCAAATTTCAGCAACACTAAACCTGGCAGTGCAGCTGAATATTGCCTCTGACCTTCCCATAAAAAGTGGGCTTGTCAGGGGCAGACCTAGAGGCAGTGTTGGGGAGGAGCCAGGGCTTATGTGAGTGCCAGTAGTATTCAGCCAAGGCCCACATAAACTTCAGCGGGTGAATTTAGGACAGATTGTTGAGCTGTCTTAAATTCACCCGCTTAAGCTTATGCGGGACTCAGCTGAATATTGGGCTAGGACTCGCATAAGCAGTTTTTTAAAAATTGGAGCCCCCCCCCCCCCCCCCCGAGCCCCTGACGCATTCCCATCTCGTCCTCCCACAGCCCGAGGACTCAAGGCACTTCCCCTTCCCCCCAACACCCTTTGCCCTCAACCCGCAAACCCTCAATAGTTCAGCTAGGCCCCCCTCCCGGGGCCTACCTTGATCCCTGGTGAGCACAGCCCCTCGAGGAGCCTGCCCAAAATGACTACCGTGAGCTCTCGCAGCAGCTCACGGAATGTTATGTGTGCCCCGACTGAATATCGGCTGGGCCCGCATAAGCTCTGCCACCCAGCCCACCTACATGTCTCCCCCAATATTCAGTGCAGGTGCCTGGACATGGCCCGCCACTGAATATTGGGGGGCTGCGTTTTTTAAAAATGCTGATCGTCGCCAGCTGAATATCAGGGGGAAGATGTTTGAGTAAGAAAGTAGCCCCCCGATATTCAGTCGGCGGTGGACATTAAACCCAGATATTCAATGCCAGGCCATTTCTAGCGACTGGCATTGAATATCTGGTTTCATTTTTGACTGCGACAACTAAACCGGTTTAGCCGACATTCAGTGCTAACCATTAAGTGCTTAGTGGTTAAAGATAGTCCTTCTGTTTATGCAGCCTGTTTTAACCGCTAAACATAGCTGATTTGGCTATAGGTCAGCTGAGTATAGGCCGGTGTGTATTCAGAGACCACATGGGAGACTTTACCCAAGAAGTCTCTCAAGTTGTACAACTCAAAATAAAGACTTGCATTTGGACTACTGTTACTCTCTCATCTTTTTATTTCATTTTAACAAGAGACAACAGAATAGACTCAAGTGAGAGAGTTTCAGTCATTCAGTGCTCTGCGATTACAATCTGGTGGATAGTGTGAATCGGTATCTTCCTCCTTGTTGCACAAATCTTCCTCACAGCAGGTGGTGAACGATCTGAAGTTGCTGCTAACTAAGTTCTCAATCTTATGAATTTGGTTGCATTTACTGGAGACGGTGCAATCTAGAAAACTATATTTAAAATCACAGCCTGAAAGATAAAGGCAAAGACAGAGATAATGAACCACTGTTAAAAGGTGTGGGGGAAGGGGAGGCTGACCAAGAGAAAGGAACAATCAAGCCCAACGCCAGGGACTCTGGCGCCCCCCTGCAAACTATCAGTCGGCGCTCCCCCCCCCCCTTTGGTTCCAGTATCTCCTTTCTTTCTTCTCCCTCCCCCATTCTCCCAACCACCCCCAGGGTTACAAAATTCTAAAGGACATTAACCTCTCTTGTGTCTCCCTCACCTGCCCGGTCTAACTTAAAAATGTTAGGTTTTCCGGCGTAGGAGTGATTCAAACAAGCTGTCTTCGGCCTCCTTGGCACTCTCCCTCTGCCGCCACGGTCTGCCCCACGTCTGACACAACTTCCTGTTTCCACTTGGGCAGACTGCTGTGGCAGAGGGAGAGTGCCGAGGAGGCTGAAGGCAGCATGTGTGAATCGTTCCCACACCAGAAAACCTCTGTTTAGAAAAAAAAAAAATTTTAAGTTAGACCTGGCAGATGAGGGAGACGCAACAGAACATCTGCCAACAGGTAATAGGTAACTGTCCTTTAGCACTTTGTAACTCATGGGTGGGTGGCAGAACGGGGCAGTGGCGTAGCCACAGGTGGGCCTGGGTGGGCCAGGGCCCACCCAACAGTAGAACACATTTAGCGGTAGCTGGTGGAGATCCCAAGCTCCACCAGTTGAAAATTTCCCCCTGATGGTAATGAAAACACTACTCTCCATGATACCGGCACCTGCGCATGCTCAGTTTTAATGCATGCCTGCTGCAGACCGCCAAGGTGGAAAGAAGCGTTTTCCCACCAGCTGAGATATTTGTGGTGGGGGGGAGAGTGGGTGAGAGAGAACACTTGGTGCCCACCCACTTCTTGCCTATTCCCACCCAAAATCTGTTGTCTAGCTACACCCCTGGAATGGGGGAGGGAGAAGAGAGAAAAGAGATACTGGAACAGGCGCCCTCCTGCCGTGCATACCCTGCTTACCACGTTCCCGCAGGCCCTGGGAATAATAGATGACAGATAGGAAAAACAGTCAACAGACATCAACCAGTTGATCAGCAGTGGTGAAAGAGTGACCTTTCCCAACATTGCAAGTATTGGAACAAACTTGTCCCAGGAGCATCAGCAGGCCAGGAGCCTTTTTCAAAGACTATGAGCTCATATTCTACTCAGATCCCAAGTGTAGAGGCCGATATTCAGACCACGAGAGTTAGGTCAGCTAACTCCCTCAGTCGGCGGCAATGTCGGATATTCAATGCTGGGCTGTTTCCAGTGACCGGCACTGAATATCCATTTATCTTTGGCTGGTATACACACAGTCAAAACTGGCTGCCAAACCCAAGCTAAAAATCGGCAGATAGCTGGTCATATCGTGCGATATAACTGGCTAGCTGCTAACCAGCAATATTCAGCGAGAGACAGCCAGCAATTTCCCACTGAATATTGCTGGATAGCTGGCTAAATACCATTTAACCAGCCAGGTGCCACTCCTGGTTGGTTAAATGATATTGTCCATCCACAGTCAATCATCACATCCGAGTATGTGGATTTCCAAGAAAATTAGAGGAGTAATTTCCTAAAACAGTGTTTCATTTTTTTTTTTACATTTGTACCCCGCACTTTCCCACTCATGGCAGGCTCAATGCGGCTTACATATTGTATACAGGTACTTATTTGTACCTGGGGCAATGGAGGGTTAAGTGACTTGCCCAGAGTCACAAGGAGCTGCCTGTGCCTGAAGTGGGAATTGAACTCACTTCCTCAGGACCAGAGTCCACCACCCTAACCACTAGGCCACTCCTATGCAGAGAGAGGCACTGAAAAGGCTGTTTAAAAGCACGTTACCGATGCATAGCATGTATTTTTACACGGTGCAGTGTAGGCATTTCCTGAAGGCAGAGCTGGAGTAGATTCAGAAAATAGATGAGTACATTACAAAATATATGTGTGGACGGGCAAACGTATGCAGTCCCGTTCCACCTGCCGCAGAGCAAGTGTAGATTGTTCACCTTTGTTCCGGTTGGGTAATTTTACAAAGATACACAGGAATATATGCTATGTGTGTGTACATGAAACTTTACGGGCAGGTTAACATGGCATTCCTGGAAGCAGTCTTGGAGCAGAGTTTAAACTTGGACATACGACTGAATTTTATTTATTTATTTGGTTCACTTGTATCCCACATTTTCCCAGCATGTGCGGGCTCAATGTGGCTAACAAAGTTACAAGAAAATTACATAATACAGCAGGATATAATAGCTAAATAAAAAAAAGTAACAAATACAGTAACTTAAGCAGCCAAATAAGTGAATACGGATGGGAAATTGGGAGCAACAAGAGGAAGCAGACATAAGGCAAAAAGTGGGGAAATCGGACAAAACGGAATTAGGGGATTAAAGAGTATTGGGGACAGTGGGATAGGCTCTACTAAACAAATAAGTTTTTAGTAATTTTTTTAAAGTTGGGTGATCCGTTGTCTCTTTCAATTGTCTCGGCAAGGCATTCCAGGATTTTCAAAACTATGCATGTATTTTAACTCGGTCCCACATAGCAGGCGTAGATGTGCATGTAAGGCTGGATTCAGTAAAGACGCTGAACAGTATCTTATAAACAGCAGTCTGGGATGGGGTTCCTTTATAGACTAGAACTGGGGTCCACACTCAACTTTGAACACAAAGATTTGCACCAGCTGAAAGCACTGTAAATCCTGGCTGGCAAGTTGGGCGCAAACTCCATAACACTGTGTGGCAGGGGTGGACTAAGTGTGGTCTGGGCCCCTCACCCAGTCACTGACTGACACCCCCGTACCACCACAGATGACGCCCCTGCTGCCCCAGTCCTACCTGAAGAGCCCTGGTGGTCTCTGCGGGGGTGGGGATAGAATGTTCCTTCCTGCCCGCTATTTCCCCACCTACGGTAGTCTTACGGGTCTTGACAGTCTTGCGAGACTTCCGCAGCAAGTTTCAGCCGCCATTTTTAAAATACAGCGGTGCCATGCAAGGGGAATAGTGCCAGCACAACGGGCAGGAAAGAACATGTTCCCCATCCCCCCTCCACAGAGGCCACTAGATCACTAGCGGCACTTTTTAAGGTCGGACTGAGGAGGGCTGTAGCGTGCGGCAGGCATCTGGGCAGAGCCTCTGGGCCCCCTAGAGCCTCTGTGCCCTCAGGCACTGCCCGATTGCCCGAATTGTCAGTCTACCCCTGCTGTGCACATCTTAAGGGAACGTCCCTGACCTGCCCATGTCCTCCTATTGCCAGGCCCCCCCTTTGCAGATACGCATGGAAATACTTAGGCAGTATTCTATAAATGGACACATAAATGGGGTTTTCGCATGGATCTGCCGCTTCCAGGGGCATAGCCAGACTTCAGCGGGAGGGGGATCCAGATCCCGAGGTGAGGGGGCACATTTTAGCCCCCCCCGGCGCGGCCGACCCCCCCCCCCCCCCCCGCGATTTTTGACCCACCGCCACCACCAACTTTGACCTCCCCTGCCGAAAACCCTCTCGGCCCCCCTCCCGCCGCCAACCCTCCCCCGCCGCCACCTACCTTTGCTGGCAGGGGACCCTAACCCCCGCCAGCCGAGGTCCTCTTCTTCCAGCGCAAGGCTTCGTTCTGTTTCTGTGAGTCTGATGTCGTGCAGGATGTCAGACTCACAGAAACAGAATGAAGCCTTGCGCTGGAAGAAGAGGACCTGGGCTTGTGGGGGTTGGGGACCCCGCCAGCAAAGGTAGCAAGCGACGGCAGCAAGGGAGGGTTGGCGGCGGGAGGGGGGTCGAGACGGTCGTCGGCAGGGGGGTCCAGGGCCAACTCTATGGGGGCCCAGGCCCCACATAGCTACGCCCCTGGCCGCTTCTGCCTCATTTCGGCGCCTTGCATCCATTAGAACACTTTTCTACACCAAAACCTTGGCGCAAAATTAGCAGCTAATTTTAGGCATTATATATAAAAATTCCCCTGATAGCTCTTCTGGAGTAATGTTCAAACTAGAGGTACTCGCATAATTTTGCGGTAGCCCAGAAGTAGTTCAAGATTAGCACGTAGTAAAAGGACACCTTAGAAGGCAAACTTAGGGATATAAATTTAGCATTTTCTGAATATCGGGCTCTACGTTTTTGAGAATTTCCGTATAACCATACTAATGCTAATATATCCTCTTTATGACATTAAATATTTCAGCATCGCCAATGATTTCCTGATATTCACTAAGGCGTCCTTTTACTTAGGCACACCAGCACATTTAGCATGTGCTAAATGCTAACATGTCCATTATATTCAGTGCGTTTTTTTTCTAGCAAAAAAGGTGCTGGTACTGAAATTCCAGGCCACCCTTCAGGGGTGGGGTGTTCACTGAGGGACCCACCCCACAATAGCCAGGCCCCTTGCAACCAGTCACAGAATCTATGGCAAGGCAAAATTGGTGTGTAGAGCCTGAGCTCTTTTATTAAAACTTGGGGACCATGGGTCAATTTTAGCAGACAATGGAATGGGTGCCTGTACTCAGTAGCCCCTCAAAAAAAGCCCTGATTATATTCCTATAGGTGTCTTAGCAATGAGGCCCTCATGATCAAAAACAAACTACGGCGCTAGAGGCTGTTAACGCCATACTAGCGCCGGAGTTTGCTGCCGACCCATGATCAGAGCCCTCGAGCGCGTGAAACAACGCGCTTGAGGGCTCTTAGTGCAAGTAGCATGCAAATGCATGCTAAACAGGGCTCTTAGCGCAAGTAGCTTGCAAATGCATGCTAATCAGCGCTTAACGTATTCATCCCCAATGATCAGCGTCCAGCGCACCAAAGATTGGGTCGCTGGCGGCGGCAAACTCTACGCCAGCTCTGAGCTGGCGTTAGGGTTTGCGCCGATCATTGGGGAGGAATAGTGAGCCCTTTCCAGCATGCAGTTGCATGCTGGCAGCCGTTCCCCCCCAAAACAAACACGAACAGGGGGCTGGAGGTCCGGTGGACCTCCGGACCCCCGACGATCCCACCCCCCGATGTTCAGGGAGGGCTGGAGATCCGGTGGGTCTCCAGCCCCCCCCAAACCCCCAGAAAATGTCAAGTGGCCGCCACCGCCGCCGGCCAAACCCTCTCCCACCCTCCCCACCCAGCGAGCGACAAGGGGGGGGGCTGGAGTTCCTTTCCCAACCCCCCCCCCCCCCCGCCCGCGTTGTACCAATCCCTGGTGGTCCAGCGTGAGTAGGAGTAGTGACAAACCCCCCTTCCGGCCCCCCCTACCCTCTCCCACCCTCCCACCCAGCGAGCGAAGCCACCCCAACTCCCCCCCCCCCACCAGCGTTGTCATACGAATCCCTGGTGGTCCAGCGTGAGTCGAAGTAGTGACAACCCCCCTCCCACCCCCCCCTACCTTTAGCTGGAGGAGGGACGCAGCCTGCCTCCCTTCTCTTCCAGTGGACGACACCACAAAATGGCGGCGCCCAGCCCCGCCCATTGCATCCTGGGATACGCTGGGCGGGGGCTACAAATCATGTAAGGGAATCGCTTGACCGGTGGCGGCGGTGGGGGTTTGGGGGGGCTGGAGACCCACCGGATCTCCAGTCCTCCCTGAACTTGGGGGGGTGAGATCGTCGGGGGGACCGGAGGTCCGCCGGACCTCCAGCCCCCATTTTGCCTTGCTCGGGGCAAGGGTAGTCAGGGCTTGGTGGTCCCATGGACCTCCAGCCCCTGTGTTTGACAGGTTTGGGCTTTTGACAGCCCAGACCTGTCAAACAAGTGCGGGAGAATTGTGCTGAGCGCATGCTCAGGTACAATTCTCCTGCACTTCTACCCCTTGATCAGAGCAATTCTCTCGCACTTCTACCCCTTGATCAGAGATAATTGCGCTGCTTAAATTTGCATGCATTATCTCTGATCATCGATGCAGAAAAGCTCTGCGCTGTTCCAACACTATTTTTAGAGCGCTGTTTGGAACAGCGCGGGGCTTTGGATCATGAGGGCCTTAGTGCACACTAAATCCGCTACTGCCCCCTTAGTAAAGGGGCCCTAACTGGATGCTGAAAATGTTGAGGATATTTGATCCAGGGCATAGCCAGACACTCAATTTTGGGTGGACCTGGGCCCAAGATGTGGGGGCAGAAGAACTCTGCCTTGTCCCACAAGTGATTTGGTCTCTCCCTCTCTTGCCTGCATGCCATATGGTCTCTCAAACATCCTCCCCTCCCCTGCATACCTTGTAAATAGCAGATCTTCGCCTGCAGTGAGCAGCGACTGATACATACTGCTCGCACCAGCCCCACAGCCTTCCCTCTGAGCAACTTTCTCTTTCCGCATAGGTGGGAATACATCAGAGGGAAGGCTGTGAGGCAGGTGCGAGCAGTATGTATCAATCGCTGCTCACTGCAGGTGAAGATCTGCTATTTACAAGGTATGCAGGAGGAACAGTTGTTGGGAGTTTTTGGCTGGTGGGGCTTGGGAATCCCTGCCAGCCACATCATAGGTATGCTGCTACGGGGTGGGCCTGAGCCCTAAGAGTGTGGGCCTCGGCCCACCTGAGCCTACCCTTGGCTGCGCCACTGTTTTGATCCCCTAAGTGCCCTGGAATTACTCTTAGAGGGCCTTTTACCAAGCCACAGTAAAAATTGTTCTGCAGTAGTGTGAGCGTGTGGGAATCCTGTGCGCCAAGGCCACTTTTTACCGCGGTGAAAAAAGGCCTATTTTAAATTTTATGTCAGTAATGGTCGTTCGCTACTTGAACAGTTGGTGTGTGGCCATTACTGCCTAAGCCCTTACCGCTCGATTGCCACCAGGAACGCCTATTCCCTGCCCCCCATGCTAGAAAATAAAAATTATTTTCCGGTGTGGTTATCAATAGAAATCAAACAAAATAAAACATGGAAAAGAAAATAAGATGATACCTTTTTTATTGGACATAACTTAATTACATTTCTTGATTAGCTTTCGAAGGTTGGCCCTTCTTCGTCAGATTGGAAATAAGCAAATGTGGTAGCAGATAGTATATATAAGAGAAACATGAAAGCATTACTTTGACAGTCCTGTCAGAGTGGGAGGGGTGGGGGTATGCATGGGGACATCAAAGGCATTTCATTGATATTCTAACAGAATGGGTGTTGGTAGGTGAGAGGAGGGTAATAAACAGAGAAATACAACTTTATGGTTTATAATGGGTTAGAAAACCCAGATCCTTATTAAGTCCTGTTTGTTGGGTGTCAAAATATTCAATCAGGGCACCAGTGATTTCACAGTAAGAATACTGAAAGGTAATTTTAAAACAATATACAGGAACGTAAGACCTTTGAAATAAGAATGATTGAATATTTTGACACCCAACAAACAGGACTTAATAAGGATCTGGGTTTTCTAACTCATTATAAAACATAAAGCTGTATTTCTCTGTTTATTTCTCTGTTTATTACCCTCCTCCCACCTACCAAACCCCATCCTGTTAGAATATCAATGAAATGCTTTTGATGTCCCCATGCATACCCCCACCCTCCCACTCCGTCAGACTGTCAAGTATGCTTTGATGTTTCTCTCATAGTATAATATCTGCTACCACATTTGCTTATTTCCGATCTGACGAAGAAGGGCAACCTTCGAAAGCTAATCAAGAAATGTATTAAGTTATGTCCAATAAAAAAAGGTATCATCTTATTTTCTTTTCCATGTTTTATTTTGTTTGATTTCTATTGATAACCTTTAAGAGTGGACTAACACGGCTACCACACCTCTCTACTTTCCGGTGTGGGAAATGGCATTCGCCAAAAATAGAATTACCACAGCGTGCCTGGGTGTGCCCAGCAGTTGTTCAGTTTTCTCCCCGCACTACACACGCAGTAGCCCTACTGCCCTTTCATAAAAGGGCCCCTTAGAGAGTGACAGAGACCTCGCAGTGAAAGAAAAGTGAGAACTTACCATCAAAATATGTAGTAGCGGCACAACTCTCCCCCTCGTTGCAATCGATTGAAATCGGATTGTAATCACACTTTTGCTGATTTTTCTGCTTCAAACAAATATTGCATTTCAGACCCCACACTACAAAAATCATAAAACAAAAATTAAGTCAATGATTTAAAAAGTAAATTGCCAGGAATCACAATCAGGAAAAAAGTGAGCGCTCAGTGCATGGTGGGACAATTTTCACAAGTCCACATGTATGCCTGCACTTTTTAGAGATGTCCATAGGCTAGAAAAAGGTGGTTAGTTTTCATCTAGTTCACAATTTATTTTCACAATTTTGACGTAAATATTTGGTTAGTTTTACGCGTTCGTTTTGTCAGGGATATTTTATCACGTGCTAAATTGATTTACAGCCCAGTGACTGACAAACTAAGGGGCCCTTTTGCTAATCTGCACTAAAAGGGGACAGGCACTACGATTAATGCGAGCTAGGTCACTTTTAGTGAGGCTGTAAAATGGCTGCCTTTCAGGTTTTTTTCTATTAATGGCCAGGCGCAAATTTCCAAATTTACCATTAGCTCATGAGCCCTTACCGATACCTATTTAGTAGGTGAAAAGGGCTCACGGACTAACCACGCGCTAATCGGTTGGCGTGTGGCAATGTAGATCCGCTACTCGATTAGCACTGGGCATGCCTATTCTCCGCCCCCAAACGCCCCCAGAGCTAAAAATTACAATGGGGCTGATATTCAGACCGCAAGAGTTAGACCAGCGAACTCCCACGGTTGGCACTGAACCTGGATATTCAATGCTGGGCCGTTTCCGGTGACCGGCACTGAATATCTGGTTTATTTTTGGACGGTTTAAAGATCACCGGCTAAGTTCAGACTTAGCTGGTTATCTTTAAACCAGCCAAAGATATCTGTTTTCATGTGGCCAAATATGGCCGCTAAATCGGCTTTAAAAATAGGCAGAGAGCCCTTTATATTGGGCGATATAACCAGTAATCTGGTAGCCGCTAACCGGGGATATTCAGCAGGGGGATATCTGATTATCCGCCGCTGAATAGCCAATTAAATGCTATTTACCTGGTCAGCAACCACTCTGGTCGGTTAAATAGCGCTGGATATCAGAGGGAGGGGGGGATGTTTATGAACTACAGCAAGGTGCCTGAGTGTGTCATGCAGTTGTGCATTGTGGTGCAAGGCAAGTAGTAGTAAAAAGACTCCTAAGTCACACTACATCAGCTCTATGCCCCGAAAATGGCAAGAATAAATCAAGGTCAGGTATACATATAAAGTAGCACATATGAGTTTTATCTTGTTGGGCAGACTGGAAAACTCTTTTTATTGGAAAAAACTAAAAACAAATAACATACAAATCAAAAACAGCCCCTAGCTATACACGGTCCTCCTATCTATGTACACCCCCTCCCCCTCCTCAATAGTACAGTGGAAACTGTTTATTAAAAAGACCAAAGAAAAAAAACCGGACATGCAAATCAAACCCCAGGCTCCTAGCTAGACATGGTCTGCCTATCTATGTACACCCCCTCCTCAATAATACAATGGATCAACCCCCCCCCCCCGACCCCCCACAACCCCTTCAGACAACTGGCACACAATCCCCTGGGAAGCATGTCCCCTCATGGCGGCTTAAGCCTCACGTGTCTCCACCACCTCGAAGCCACCCCCACCCCTTTTTCCACCCTTTCCCACTTCGCCGCTTCCTGCACCGCCCTTACCACATCCCAGCTGACTACCTCCGCCGGCCGGACCTCCTGGTACAGGGACACCCTGCAGCGCGCCATCCAGAGGCAGTACCGCAATATCACCGAAATCAGAAAGCGTGTTACCGGATCCCCGCGTCCCTCTCCACCCTCTGGGCCATACACCCAGTCCGCATAGCTGTAGTTGCGGAAACTGGGGATCTGCAGCAACGAGGAAACCCGGTCAGAGACCTGGACTGTAAATGGGCACCTCACCAGGAAATGCTCCATCGTCTCTTCAGTTCCAGCACATTCCTCCCGTGGGCACCCTCTATCCCGCACATTGCGATATTTCAAATTTCCTCGGACGTACAGTCTACCGTGAAAGGACAGCCACGCCAGGTCTTTATACTTCACCGGGATGCGGTTCGAAGCAATCAACCGTAACCCCTGCTGCATCCGTGGGGCCGGCGCGTCCCTCAGCGCCAGAGGAGCTGAGAACACCTGCGCCCGTACTCTGTCCATCCAGACCCCCCGTTGTCCTGCCTTCACCTCCCCCACCGTCAGCCCCCACACCCTCACCAATTTCACTAGGGTCTTGCAATAACTCACCCCCCCCGGAGCCCCCCTTCGCAGTGCCACTACCCTCCCCCCCTCCCGCCATAGGTCCCAATATCTCGGCCACCACTGCAGGACACTCCTAGCCCACCCCGGTGGCTCCCGCCCTACCGCCCTCCCCAGATTGAACTGCAGGAACAAAGCGCTGAAAAACAGGACTGGGTTTATCATGCCCACCCCCCCCCTCCCTCCTAGGCAGATAGGTAACATTCCGTTTTACCGGATTCGTCCTGTTGCCCCAGAGCAGCCGGAAGAACACCCCATACAAGGCCGCGTACCGGCTCTCCGGCAGCAGGCAGATGTAACTGATGAACAGAAACAAAGGAACTAAGTGTGCCTTGATGAGCTGTACCCGCTCCCCCATGGTCATTTTCCACCCCTTCCATCTATCCACCCTCCCCTTCACTTCTTGGAGACACCTATCCCAGTTGTAGAGCCTATAATCCCCCTTCTCGAAGTATATTCCCAAGACCCGTATACGTTCCACAGCTGTAGGAAACCTACCTCCCAACTCAAATTGCAGCCCCTGATCCCCAACCCACAGGCTATTGGACTTTTGAAAATTGACCTGCGACTATTCCTGGATCAGGTTCTGCAATCTACCTCCCTCCCTCTGGTCCGCTACCCACACTGTAACGTCATCTGCATACGCCACGACCCTTAACTGGTTATTGTCCCCCACCTCCACCCCTTCCAGCCCCTCCGCCCCCCCTTCTCCAGCCGTCTTATAAAAGGGTCGATGGCGTATGCATACAACAGCGGGCTGAGTGGGCACCCCTGTCGGACCCCTGCCCCTACCTCAAACCCCTGCCCTCTCCACCCGTTAACCAGGGGAAAACACCCCGCATGCCGATAGAGTAGCTGTAATTGCTCTATCCAACCCTTCGGAAACCCATAGCGCTCCAGAATGCTCCATAGGACACCCCACTGCACTCTATCAAACGCTTTTTCCTGGTCGAGTGTTACCAACAGCCTACCATGCCCTCCCACTCTACTGCGTTCTACCCCCTCCCGCACCCACGCTGCAGCTTCCAAGACCCCTCTCCCTTTAACCCCACATGCTTGCGAGGCTGCTAGCAAATCCCCAGACACCTGCCTCATTCTCTGGAATAGCATTCGTGCGAAGATTTTTCGATCCTTATTAAGCAGTGCTATAGGCCGCCAGTTGGCCAGCATCGCCGGGTCCTTCCCCTTACTTAATAGGATAAGCGCCGCCTCTGTCAAGGAACTAGGCAAGGAACCCTCCAACTGGGCTGCCCCCCATACCCTCACCAGGATCGGCACCAGCTGCTCCTTAAAGGCCTGGTAGAACTCAGTTGTTAGCCCATCCGGCCCCGGCGAGGTCTTCCTGTGGAGCGCCCCGATTGCTTCCTCCACCTCCTGTTCTGTCCATGGGTTCAAGAGGGCCTGAAGCTGGGGTCCCCCGTGACCTATCCCCGGGGTTCCTTCCACATAACACTCCATCTGCTCCATATCAATCTGCTGGGCTGAAAGGAACGCCGCAAAGTGGTCCCTCACTGCCCCCAGAATCCCCTCCTTGGTGTCCTGCAGGACCCCCCGTGCATCCCGCACCCCCTCCATCACCCTGCGCGCCCTCCGCTCCCGGCAGCATGCGAAGGGGTCCGGGCTACACATTTTCCCGAAGTCCCGCTCATACACCAAGGAGGTGTAGCGGTTGTACTGTACCTGCTCCAGGAGTGCTTGGAGATCATGTATTTCTTCCTCCCTCCCCCCTTGTGAAATCAATGTGTCCCTCTTTTTCTTTATTGCCATGCCCAACTTTGTCCTTTCCCTCCCCTCCCTTCTCGCCTGTCTGAGAAAGAATCCCCGCGTTCGTCTTTTCACTGTATCCCACCACTCCCCCAATGACTGAAATGCCCCCTGCACTGACACCTGATCTTCCAAAAACCGGCGGTACTCCTCCCGCACCTGCTCGCTACCTAACCACTTTAAGTTTAGTCGCCATAACCCCCTCCCTGGCCTCTGCGCTGCCGCCCCCCCCACCTGAAGGAGGACCATGTGGTGGTCTGAAAAGTCCACGTCCACGGTTCGTGGACCCCCCAGACAAACCCCCTTCTTTACCAGGAATCTATCGATTCTACTTTTACACTGCCCTCGAAAGAACGTGAACCCCTCCTGTTCCTCACAGAAGGCCACATGCGCGTCTACCAGCTCTGCCTCCCGCATGATCCCTGCCAGCCTCACCCCGTCATAGCCCACCTGTACCGATCGTCCCCCACTATCCTTTTTCCGCAATATGGTGTTAAAATCTCCCCCCCAGACTACTTGGCGTGAAGTGTATAGGTAGGGCTTGATCTTCCCAAAGAGGAGCACCCTTTCCTTCTTGCTTTGGGGCCCGTACACATTCACCACCCTCAGTGCTCTATCCTCCCAAATCGCATCCACAACAAGACATCTCCCCACCCCCAGCTCCACCACTCGCTGAATATTCACCCGGTGGGACTTAAATAAGATCCCCACCCCACCATACCTCTCCCCCGCCAACCCCCACACCGAGGGACCCCACTTCCAGGCCCGCCTTGCCCGCCTGATCACCTCAATGGACCGCAGCCGAGTCTCCTGGAGCAGGAAGCAATCTGCTTGGACCCTCGCGAACCAGTCATACGCTAAACCCTGCTTCTTCGGAGAGGCGATGCTGGCCACATTCAGCGTGGCAAATGTCAACACTAAGCCTGCCATCCTCATTGCGAGTCACGGGTCTGCTCACTCCCAACTTCTTTCCTTATCTCCTGGGATACCCCCTTCTTACCCTGAAGCAGGTCCTCTGCTATGCGGTCTACATCATCCCCTGCCAGATCCCCCTCCCCCCCCCCCGCAGCCGTCCTGTCTGCACCTTACCCCCCCCCTCCCCCTTTCTTCCTTCCTTTCTTCTTTGCTCTATCCGGACCCACCCCCTGATCCCTCCCTCTCCCCTCTTCACCCCCGCCCCCTACCTCCTCCTCCGAGTCCTCCACCTCCCCCAAGTCCTCCAAGTCCTCCAGATCCTCCTCTAGCTCCACTCTGTCCCCCCAAGCCTGCACTTGGGCCTTCACCACCTGCCCGGCCCCCTCAGCTTTCCTCTTACTCCCCTTTCCCCTCCCTCCCTCCCTTCCCTCTTCCTCCTCCCTCACCCCTCCCCCTCCCCCCAGAGCCTTCCCGCCCTTCTTCCTACCACCAGTACCCTCCTCCAGTGCTTCCTCATATTTCCGTTTGCCCTCTCCAATCCCCCCTGCCGCCCCCTCTTCCTCCATTAACTCCACCTCTTCTCCTTCCCCCTGTTCTTCCTCCTCCCTCCCAACCTCCCTATCCTCCTCCTCCTCCTCCAACACCTGAAATCTGTTCCCCCCCCTCTTCCCCTGCAGCGACCCCTCCCTGCCCACCCCTAGTTTCCCCCCCCTCCGAAACTTCCCTTTCCTCTGTGGCACTTGTACCCACTCCCCCTCTCCCCCCTGCTCCACTCCTGACCCAGCCCCCTGCCGCCCCCCCTCCTGCATCCCCTCCTTCTCCCCCCCTTGCCCCTCCCTGCCTATCACCCCCTGCCCTATCCCCTCCTCCATTACCCCCCCTCCCCGTCCCTTCCCCCACATATCCCACTCGTTATGGGCCGCCCTAGGGCAGTTCCGATATGCATGGCCTAACCCGCCGCAGAGGTTGCACCTGATCGCGGTGCAGTCCTCTGTGGCATGCTGATCCCCGCATCTTCCACACTTTACCACTGGGCATGACATGCTGAAGTGCCTAAACGAACCACATCTGAAGCACTGCCGCGGCTGCCCCTTGTAAAAGCACAGTATCCTGTCACGACCGATAAAGGCAGCCGAAGGAATGTGCTGGACCACATGGCTCTCCTGTCTCAATTTGACCAGGGCTCCCCAACCTCCTGCCCAAACCCTGCTTGGATCCGGTAACTTTGTAAGTGGGGATCTCAGCTCCGCGTACCTCTGTAGCCAGTAGGCTAAATCTGCCCCAGAGATAGACTCATTTCTCACGAGCAGGGTGATCTGCACCAGGTCCGGCTTGCTGACTGGAATGGCCCTGAGGTCCCGCCACTCCCCCTTTCCCCTCACCCCCTCGTACCTTTCCCAGAATATTTCCATCCCCCTCTGGGTCATGAAGCTCAAGTCATATTCTGGGATGTTGATGGGGTGTATACACGCGTAAAAGTCCTCGGGTATAAACCCCATCCCCATCACCAGCCTCAAGACCCGATCCCTGGAGGGCATTGCCCCCTCCCCTATCCATTTGAGCTGTACCACATTTCGCCGCTTAGGCAGCTGTCCACCCCCTGTCCCCGCTCCCCCCCAACCCCTCCCTGGGCCCTCAAAACCACCCGATCTCCCCCCCTCCCTCCTTCCCCCTCCCTGGACTACTGCCGCAAAGGACTTGGACCCCAGCCCCCACCGCCCCCCCTCCACACTTGTTCCAGCCCTTCCCTCTGCCTCCCCCCCCTTCTGTCCCTCTGCCCCTCCCCTCATCCCTCTCCCTTCCTCAATATCCACCGCCCCCTCCCCCTCCCGTTGTCCCCCGTCCCCTTCCCTCTCAGACAAACATCCAGCAACGTCCATAGTCAGTTCTGCGGCTTGGGCTGCCTCCAACTGATTGTCCTGCCCATCTCCACTTCCTGGAACGTCCCTGCTCGTCCCTGCCACTGCAGGCTCCAGCCTCTGGGCTAATCGCCTCCTTTCCTCTGTCTCCTGGCGATACTCTGGCACCTGCCCAGTCAGGTCTGCAGCTGGCGATACCAGACTCCCTGCTCGCTCTGCCCCCGAACTCCCTCCAACCTCTGGCACCAGGGGCGAAGCCTCCGGAACTCCGCCGCTCCCCTTGGCTCCTCGCTCCCAGCCGTCCTGCTGGCAGGTCTGCTCCACCACCCGCTGCACATCTGTTAGACTTGCCATGTCCACTTCTGTAGTCAACGAAAGTCTCTCAATAATCGGGTTACTTCCCCCTTGCTTCTGGTGCAGTCCCTCCTGCGTTCTCCCAATGGCTGGCGCTTCCCGGGGGCATGGCTTGTCTGTTCCTGATTCCGCCACAGGCTGGCTGTTAGCACCCCCCGATTTCACCTCTTGTAATGGACAGCTGGTCAAATGAGCTCCCAGCTGCTGCCCGCTCCTATTCCTCTCTCTCCGACCCCTCTCCTGTAAACCGCCAGCTACTCCATGCTCAGGGAAGACCTCCCCTGCTCCCGGACTTCGTGGGCGGGGCTTCTCCAGATGCCATGCTGCTTCGGTTTCCACTTCAGTCATTGCAGACCCGGCCAAAAATACCGGAGTCTGCCTCTGCTGACCCTTTTCCAACAGGGCCTCCTTCACGGCAACTGTCTCTGCTGTTTGCACAACTGCAGGTAAGCCCTCTGAGACTTCGACCACCACCTCTGTAGAAAACAGGCTGCTACCTGCGTCTCCCTCTGCTGCCTCCATTATCTGGAGTTTTGAAAAGTTACTGAGTTCTGTCCTCCCCTCCACAGGTAGGATCTCTACTCCAGCCCCCACCTCAGAGCCATGTCCTGCCGCTGCCTCCTTATCCTCTGGCTGCTGGGTAAGTGCTCTGGACTGTGTTGCCAACTGTCTCATGTATTTTAAAGTGGGGTCACCTCTGAACCCAGACAACTCTTTTGAGTCTAATGCTGCTGAAGACACTGAAGCTTGCTGCAACTGTAGTGTTCCTGAACCCCCAGACTGTGGTATTGAAGCCATCCTTTCTCGGTTAACATAGAGCTCCCTCAAAGGATTCACAGAGCCCTTTTTTAAACAGTGCAACAAGTGTTCTTTTTTCCCCAACAACTTTGATATCCGGGCTTCCTCTTTAACATACATTTGTCTGTGCTCCGCTGGGGCAAATTTACACATAGTTCTTGCCATTTTCAGACGTTTTCCTAGCTCCACTACTTCTTTTTCCACCAGCTTAATTCGTCTTACAATATTTACCACACTACTTGCTGGATCATCAGGGTCATAGCTCACTTCAAGGAACTCCTCATCTGACGATCCACTCTCCTCACTCTCACTCTCAGCTGCCTCCAGCAAAGGCTTCTGGCAAACTTCCATCGCCTCTTCCTTCTCCCTTCCTTGGAAGCGCCCTTCTGGGGCCTGTACTATCTTCCTCCCCCCTCCACTGTCTTCTCGCTTACCTTCCGCAAGCTGGGCCATGGAGGGGGAAATGCTCTGGTGGCCTCCACTGGGCTGCTTCTCCCTTCGGTCCACTGGACTCCTTTCCCTTCTCCCGGTAGTCAAACCAGGGAGAGAGCCACTCCTTTCGGCCTTCTGGTCCCGGGCCCCAGGAGGCCCCATAGCCTGGGACTTTCCTGAGGCCTTCTCCCCAGGGACCCTCCTCATCTTTGGGGAGGGAGCTAGGTCTCACTCCCTTTCCACTGGAAGTCAGCAGAGCTCTCTAAAACACCTCCTTCCTCCTCAGCAGACTGGATGGACCGTACAGGTCTTTATCTGCTGTCATCAACATCAATTAGATGGTAGTTCAATAGCAGAAATAAGGTACATGAGCAGAGCTGCCAAGGGGTCCAACTTTTTCAGCGGGAAATTTAGGGCCCGCCCCCAGCTCACCTATAGGTCCACCCACAGCTCCACCCTTGACACACCTCGCTGACATGGAGGGGCATAATCGAACGGAAACGCCTATCTCCATGGGCGTTTATCTCCGAGAACGGGTCTGTGAAGCGGCGGGCCGAACCGTATTTTCGAAAAAATGGATGTTTTTGAGCTGGGCGTTTGTTTTTTTTAGTGATAATGGAAACTAAAAATGCCCAGCTCAAAAATGTCCTAATCCGAGCCATTTGGTCATGGGAGGGGCCACGATTCGTAGTACACTGGCCCCCCTGACATGCCAGGACACCAACTGGGCACCCTAGAGGTCAGTGCAGTGGACTTCAGACAACGCTCCCACATGCATAGCTCCCTTACCACGGGTGCTGAGCCCCCAACCCCCCTCCCCCAAAACCCACTACCCACAAATATACAACACTACCATAGCTCTTAGGGGTGAAGGGGGCACCTACATGTGGGTACAGTGGGTTTTGGAGGCCTCCCATTTACCAGCACAAGTGTTACAGGTAGGGGGGATGGGCCTGGGTCCACCTGGCTGAAGTGCACTGCGGTACCCACTAAAAGTGCTCCAGGGACCTGCATACACGCAGGCCTCTAGGACTTGTTCCTGCTGTATAACATTGGCACACCAGTTGACACCTGAAGACTAATCTCTCCAAAAACGCCCTTTATTGGAATAACCGCGTTTACTCACAGTTAACTGCAGATCAGAGGTTGTGCCCCACTGGCAACGAGTCTCCCTGGTACTGAGATGAGCAGTAGGTCTGAGCTGGCAGAATGCTGTACAATGCCCTCTTTCAGCCACATTCAAGGGAAGAACTAAGTTGTCTAACGTGGCTAACACAGGAAAGGGAACTAAAACTGGCTTACAAAAATGGCCACTACCGCTTGGACTACAACAGGAAACACAACAGGGCACACTCTGACCCAGTAGGCAGGGGGAAAAGCACCATGGGAGAAGAGCCTACCAACATCGTGAGACTGTAACACAAGCTAATGAAATCACGGAGCCCAATACCCTACACCTACCACAATGCAATGCTGATGTGACCCTGTAGTGCACCCGAGAGCCACATCTGACCCAGGGAAAGGCTGTGAGAGGATAGAACACATTCTGCTGTCATGGAGGTGGGTACGGCATTTGAGGCTGGCATAGAGGCTGGAAAAAAAGTTTTTAAAGTGGGTTTTTTTTTGGTGGGAGGGGGTTAGTGACCACTGGGGGAGTCCAGGGAGGTCATCCCCGATTCTCTCCAGTGGTCATCTGGGCAGTTGGGGCACTTTGTTGGGACTTATTCGTGAAAAAAAGGTCCAAAAAAAGTGACCCAAAATCGCGGTAAAAATGCCTTTTTTTTCGATTATCAGCTAAAGACGCCTATCTCTCCTCGGCTGATAACCATGCCCCAGTTCTGCCTCCACCACGCCTCCGACACGCCCCCGTCAACTTTATTCGTTTCCGCGATGGAGTGCAGTTGGAAACGCCCAAAATCGGCTTTCGATTATACCGATTTGGGCGCCTTTGCGAGATAAACGTCTATCTCCCGATTTAGGTCGCACTATAGGCGTTTTTCTCTTTCGAAAATAAGCTGGATAGCCTGCTGCACCAGCAATCACCTCCTCTTCCAGCGACAGCAGGTGACGCCTTAATAAAACATCATCTGCTACCATGGGACCAGCCTCACGATAAGAGCTGTGGGATGATGACGTTCCCCGCTGGAAGGGGAAGCTGCTCTGTGGGAGATCCCGGCTCACTAGCAGGAGTATGGGAATCACTTGGCAGGTGTGCATCAAATGCATCCTAAGCAAGACAAGCATGCATTTACAGAAGAGTGCTTAGGAGGAATTTTTGCATATACAGCTCAATACACACGTATATGCTAATATTATAAATATTTACATGCATAATTGAAATGTAAGCGTTAGTTCCTTCTTCATAGAATTACTCCTTGTGCAACTGAAATCAATGTAGAGTGCACCGTGAGCCCACAGCGGTATTCGGCGCTGGAGCCGCTCACAGTCGTGGGCTGAACTGACCTGGGCCATGCGCATCTCCCTGCCCTGACCACAGAGGTTTTATGACAGGAGACGGTATGACGTCAAAAAGTCAAAGCCATCTCCCCCACGCAGCCGCCATATTGTGTGACTCCAAACATTCGCAGACACTATTGAAAACAAAAGCAAACAGGTGAGGTTTATGACTGCCTATGTGTGGTTTTTTTTTTTTAATTTGACAGCTTTTTTATTTATTTGAAAGCTTCCCATATGCACCTCAAGGGTTTTTTTTTTTAAACCTTTATGGGGGGGGGGAGAGGGGGGAGTTCAGCAGCGGCAGACTTGTATTTGGAGCCGCGGAAGGCTCGATTTTTGTAGGAGGTAGATTTAAGAAAGTCCCTGGCTCTGTCTGAGCCTTGGGGCCGAGCACTCCCATGGCTCTAAAAACAATTCTGCTGCTCCAGCCACCCACATCTGCGGTGGGACCGTGGCTCACCCCCCAGGACCCCCCAATGTTTTAAAAAAAAACCCTCAGGTTACATATCAGAAGCTTTCAAATGCATAAAAAAGCTGTCAGACACACATATAGGCAGTCATAAACCTCACAAGTTTGCTATTGTTTTCAATAGCATCTTCGAATGTTTGGGATCACAAGCTCCACCCACTGGCTTCAGCCCACAAAATGGGCCAGATAGGCTCATGCCAACTCCTGTCATAAAATCTCCTTGGCATTGACTACCCAGATATCAACTCTCATCTGAAAGTTAACCAGGCATCAGTCGATATTCAGACAGGTGCTTGATTAACATTAGCAGATACAGTTGGACAACCTTTTTGCACTTAGCTGATTGGTGGACTGAAAATCGCTGCTAAACAGTTAAGTGGGTGCTCTGGTCCCGGCCCTCCCCTCTTTGTTCTGTTCAAACTGTTGCTTCTTGATCAATATTGTCCATAAGAACTACCAGCTGCAGTTCTTCCTTGAGGCCGAAAATGAAGATCCAGGTCTTGCCTGTCCGTTCAAAGTTATTTAGCTGCCTGCTGAAGTCCAGTATATGGTTAGCAACCCAAATAAAGTTTAAGACATTCTTTTTAATGTCCTAACTGTATCATCTTGGCCATCTTGTCTAAGGCATGGAGTCGGCAGGCTATGACATTTTGATCGTTAGGGGACCTCCTTGAAAAAGCTTGTTGCGAAACACGTGCCGTGTCGGAGCACTGTGTCCCTATTGCCGACAAGTTTTGAAATTTTCATCTGAAGATCAGTATATTGCTAAAGGTTTACACTATTTACAAGCGTAAACCTAATTTAAGGATAGGGAAGGTGTTTGAGCCGATGACAATGCGAGCGCATAAGACTCTACTAAAAGTATGAAAGCAGTGTGGCGTGGCGTGGCTAAGGTTCATTGCCTATCACTTTAAAAGTAGAAGGTTTGTGTTGAAGCTCGTTGTGCTTGATATTCAATAAAGGAACATTGGATTCTAGTGGACTAACTGTATCAGGGCACTTACCTGGTTAGAGGGCTGAAAAATTGCCACTAACCAGATAACCTAGCTCTGCGCATGGACAGCCCTATCATTAACCAGATAGTGTTATGGATGTTTATCAGCCGCACTATCTTGGGATCTCCTGCTGAATATCAACCCAACTATGAACTGAGAATTGAACATCTAGAAGTCTACTGAGCTACCCTATATATAATTAAATTAATGTTGACAATTTCAATCTGACTGGTCATTATCAGTAGCAGTGACATCAAATGAAAAGACCAAAGAGTACAAGGAATGTAAATATGTGACCTCGATTTATTCATAAAACCATATAAAATGAAGCACAGTCCAAACTTCTGTAGATCAGAGGAATGAGACTCTTGGATTCATCTGTGAGGATTTTGTACGCCTATTCCTGACTTCTCCATGTCATGTATTAATTTCCCAATATGAATACTGAATCTTTCAGATAAGATTCGTTGATCTACACTTGATAACAAAGTTGCTCTGATTTGGTAGTGTTATACCTATAGAGTTGTTCCAGCCCCTTCATTTTCAATGGAGGTGAGACAGGCCAAACGTAAATTGCACCTTTTCAAGTGGAAATGGAGGAAGTTTTTGAAATCTGTAATTAAGGATGAAGATTTAGCTTTCCTCTCTGAAATTATGTCTTTGGTAGGTACTTTAGAAGAATAAGGACTGCATTGAATCAACTGAAAAAATTGTTTGCCATGGTTAGAGATTTAACTCGTATCTGTATTTGACCAGTGCCTGATGGTTTTCCCATGAAGTAGCCAATGTTAATACTTGGTTCTCAGTAACACTGGTCCTAATGGACACCTCTGCGGTGGTTTTATGAGACAGATTTAATGCTGTGTCTAGGCATAACATCTCATTAACTCTGTCAGAGATTAATACTTCCTACCGTATATTTGATTCATATCATCATGGGTAGTAAAAGTCATGAAGATTGCACTTTGTGATATGATCTTTGCGGTTAAAATGCATCATCAGTTGAAGGGGTTCTTCCTAGTAGCCTGGAGCATATATAGATCCACCTTATCTTGAAAGGATAGATATTAGTGTCTTACCTACTGGACAACAGATGAAAGTGAGAAACCCCAGAAACATAAACTTGCTCATCTTCTCTTCTTCAAAGTAAGGAAGGACCTCTGAAATAACCAAAGATGAATAGCCAAGAAAAAAAACTTATCTCTCTTTCTCTCAGAATACACTTGATCTTCCTCTTATATACACACTGAAAGGCATCAGCGGCCAATCAAACTCGCTGTGTCTCTGTACATGATCTACATCCCATGTGCTGATTAGCTAAAATCAACAAGGTTGTTTTCCAAGAAAGAACATTATTTCTGTCCACAGACTCCAGCCTTTCTCATAAGCCATGACATGAATTGGAGAGGATATATTGACAGAAGAAGAAACACAGCCTTCTGCCCAGATGGCCAGTCTTCTGATCTTCCTATGATATAAGGATATGCATCATAAGACAGAACAACATCTGCTTTTTCTGAGAGGAATTTGTGGCTCATAATGTGCTCATACACTGAAAATCAGATTGGATGTTTGTTCCCACATAGAGTTACCAAAGTTCATTCAAGTCATCATAAGATTTTGACCAAGACGTTCTATTAATGTATCCTATGACACTAGAGAATGAAGTTCAGATGGTCTATTGCTCTATGGGTTGTCTCCAGGAGGCAGAATGCCACACTCAACACCAGTAAGAACAACTCCACCATCCCCGGAAACATCAAGACATGCACCGAAATTCAGCAAAAAAATTGCATGGGGTGGCCAGTACTTAAGGTGCAGATGAACCTGGGACCTACACAAAAACACTGAGACAGTATCTGCTGAGGGGAAGAAAACCTCACTGGTGTATTACAACCCGTTGCTATTTTGGAAAGCTAGCGAGTTCAAAAAATATCCGAGGGAAGACTCTTGATGCAGGCTATTGTGGTCGAAACATGACTCGTGTCGAGTCATTGGATGTTTTAATAAACATTTTGCATTTCTTGGACATCGTCTAGCTTCTACTCTTTTGTCACCTTCACTGTATTTGGCGTGTCTTTGCGACTGCGAGGTACCTGCGAGGGTTCTTGTTTTTCAGTGTGCATTATTTATTTAGATGTGCAGCTCCATTCTAGACAAGTCATAGAAGTAGGAGTTGAGACACGCAGGTCAGGAAATCGTGTGCAAGTGAGCTAACAGGGAGCAGCTCATTTGCATGCAATTTCCTTCATGCATGTCCATTCCTTTCCAAATCGCTAAGGGATCGGTAAGGGAAGGGCTTTTTCCGTTCAGTTAGTGCATCAGTTAGTCCACTGCAGTGTGTTCTGGGGGACCAGTGCACTACGAATGCTGGCTCCTCCCATGACCAAATGAGTTGGATTTCATCATTTTTGAGATGGGCGTCCTCGGTTTCTATTATTGCCGAAAACCGGGGATGACCATCTCTAAGGTCGACCATCTCAACATTCATGTCAACCATCTCTAAGGTCGACCTAAATGTTGGGATTTGGGCGTCCCCGACTATATTATCGAAACGAAAGATGGCCGCCCATCTTGTTTTAATAATACGGGTTTCCCCACCCTTCGCGGGGATGTCCTGCGAGGACGCCCTCAGGAAAACTTGGGTGCCCCATTCAATTATGCCCCTCTAGGGCTTTTCAGCTTGAAGAAGAGGGGAGATATGATAGAGGTCTATAAAATACTGAGTGGAGTGGAATGGATAGATGTGAATTGCTTCTTTACTCTTTCTAAAAGTACTAGGACTAGGGGGCATGCAATGAAGTTACTTAGTAGTACATTTAAAACAAACCGTAGAAAATATTTCTTTACGCAATGTGTAATTAATCTCTGGAATTCAGTTGCCAGAGAATGTGGTAAAAGCAGTTAGCTTAGCAGGGTTTAAAAAAGGTTTGGATAATTCCTTAAAGGAAAAGTCCATAAACCATTATTAAGATGGACTTATGAAAATGGACTGCTTATTTCTAGAATATCAAAAAATATTCACAGAATGTGTAAATGCAAATATAATAGTCTTAAAGGCTGTTAGATTAAAGTGAGGGAGAGTCTCATATATAATGCACAATGGTGTTTTTTTTCACTCAACATGTGAATCCATTGCACGTGTTAATGTCTTAATCATTGACTCAACCTCCACCATCCCAATTATATAAACAAAAAAAGACTTACACAACTTTTTAAATGTACTTCTCAATAATGCACACTGCACTTATCTTAGGCAGGTTGGTGCGCTCTTAAAACCTTAGGGATACCCCTAAGGCATACCCCACTGACCCAACATAGATACCTACACTCTGCAATACAGCAAAACCAAAGATCAAAATGGACACCATGTAACCTTTCTTCCCTTCAACCCCCATTGTACCTGACACACATATACCTTATTCGATCACAATATCACCTTGTATTTGTTTCTCTTCCGGACTTGGCAAATGCCTTTACGGTACTATGTAAGCCACACTGAGCCTGCGCAAATAGGTGGGAAAATGTGGGATACAAATGCAACAAATTAAAAAATAAAAATAGTATACAAATGGAAAGGCTTGGTCAAAATCCTAAGATAACGTAGAATGAACTTGATAACTACATGGGAACATTCACCACAGTTGTACTGCTAGCCACAGTGCAGTGAAAAAGTGACCTAATGGTTCGTGCAGTGGCCTGAGAAGCAGGGGAAGTGGGTTTGATTCCCACTGCAGCCCCTTGTGACTCTGCACAAATTAATTAACCCTCCATTGCCCCCAGGTACAAAATAAGCATTTGTATGTAGCATGTAAACCACTTTGATTGTAACCACAGAAAAGCAGTGTAACAAATCCTATTTGTTACATTTGTACCCCACATTTTCCCACCTATTTGCAGGCTCAATGTGGCTTACATACCAGTGCCGGAGAGTTGTTGCAGACTCCGGAGTAAACAAATACAAGGTTTTGTTGTGGTAAGATAAGGTTTAATAAATAGGCCCTTAAGCAACTTGCACTAAGTCATGCAGAGACCTACTTTCAAAAGAGAATCTTCAGGTTTAATTCAATTTACTAATCCGCCTGTCGGGAATACCATCCAGGCGGCTTACAATACCATTTTATATAGAAAGGATGATAGTGTATGTACGTTGACAATACAATCGGAGGGAAAAAGTGAGAAAATCCATTTATCTCAGAAAAAGTAGGGGAGGGAGTAGGGGCACTCAGTTATTCATGAATAAGAGTTGGGCGTTTGGTAGTGGGGCAAGAACTAACAAAAGGCATCTTGAAAGAGAACCGTCTTAAGTTCAGACTTCATATTGGTAAGGAGGAGGACTGATGATGCAAGGAGGTTGGCTAAAGGATCCAGAGCTGTAGGCCTTGTACCGAAAAGATTGAGGTGTGAGTATGTTCGTGATGAATTTGTTTATAAGTTGGGATGAGTAGGCCTTAGTCTCAGAAGCATGAAGAACATATCTCCCCTCCCCCCCCCCAGGAAAAGCAAATGCTGTTCTGTCTTATGAAGCATATCCTCCTTCCATAGGAAGATCAGAAGATTGGTCTTCTGAGTAGAAGGCTGTGTTCCTTGGTCTCCAAATTATGACCAGCATGTTTTATGAGAAAAGCTGGTGTCCTGGGACAGAAGTAATGTTTTTTTTCTCTGAGAATAGCCTTACAGCTTATTAGCTAATCAGCATATGGCAGACACGGACCATATACATAGACACAGCAAGCCTGATTGGCTGCTGATACCATTCAGTGTGCATATAGAAGAAAGATCACATGTATCCTGAGACAGGTAGATAAGGCTTCTGCCCTGGCTATTCATCTCTGGCCACTAGAGAGATCCGTCCTTGCTTTGATGAAAGAGAAAATGCATAAGTTCATACTTCTGGGGTTTCTGACTGTCATCTGCTGTCCAGTAGGTAGGACACTAATTTAAGATTGTAGCACGGGAAACGAGTTTTCAAGAACTTTGGATATGTTGGACTATAAGGAAGAAGGATCACAAAATGTTGCTAGCCAGTCAAGAAAATTAGAGTCAAACTCTGGTGAGCAATTTGAGTGCAACTAGATTTACTATTCTTAAGCCGTTTATATCAAGCTATTCCTCTTGCATACTGCCTTGGATGAATGTCTTCATAATGGTGGTTAATAAATCCCTAATAAATAAAAATAAATGCATGCATGAATAAATACATATATAAAAAACTATCCAAAGATATTACTTAGGGTTAACATTTCAAAACAGCCAGCACGGGTAGAAGATCTGCATACACCTTCCCTTGTGAAAATTGCACATGGGTACAACTGACCGATCGATTTTCACCTACTTTTGACTCAGGTACAGTATTTACTTATTTATTTATTTATTAGGATTTATTTACCGCCTTTTTGAAGGAATTCACTCAAGGCGGTGTACAGTAAGAGTAGATCAAACATGAGCAATAGACAATTACGGCAGTGACAATATTCAAAAACAATACAAAGTATGGCATGGTATACTATTTACAATGTCAACACAATATGTAATAGAACATTATAATTGATAGCGAAGGGTAAAGCAAAGATGTAACATATAGAAGGGTAAGAAAGTAGGAAGAGTTAGAAAGTAAGGTGATTGATTTAAAGAAAGTTGCACATGAGGTAGAGAAATGGAGTAGAAAACATGAGTAGTGATATAAGCAGGTAACTGCAAAACCCAGAAAGATGCCGGGGCGCATAGGAAGAGGAATGGCCAGTATTGTTGGAAAATAGCATGCATGTATCGAAAACACACTGTACAGTGTATGGAAAACAAAAATGAGGATGTTCTAATGCCTTTGTATCGCTCCATGGTGCAACGGCACCTCGAATACTGTGTGCAATTCTGGTCACCACACCTTAAAAAAGATATAGTGGAATTAGAAAAGGTACAGAGAAGGGTGACAAAAACGATAAAGGGGGTGGGACGACTTCCCTATGAGGAAAGGCTGAAGCGGCTAGGGCTCTTCAGCTTGGAGAAAAAACGGCTGAGGGGAGCTATGATAGAGGTCTATAAAATAATGAGTGGAGTGGAACGGGTAGACGTAAATCGCTTGTTTACTCTTTCCAAAAATACTAGCACTAGGGGACACGCAGCAAAGCTATTAAGTAGTAAATTTAAAACAAATTTGAGAAAATATTTCTTCACTCAACGAGCAATTAAACTCTGGAATTTTTTGTGGCAAAAGCAGTTAGCTTAGTGGGGTTTAAAAACGGTTTGGCTAGCTTCCTAAAAGGAAAGGCCATAAGACATTATTAAAAAACAGACAGTGGGGAAAAATCCACTGATTATTTCTAGGACAAGCAGCATAAAATGTATTGTACTTTTATGGGATCTCGCCAGGTACTTGCAACTTGGATTGGCCACTTTTGGAAACAGGATGCTGGACTTGATGAACTTTCGGTCTGTCCCAGTATGGCAATACTTATGTTATGTATGCTATGTCCTAAGAAACAATATGGCAGTTAATCCACAAACTCCAATATGCTATGTCCTAAGAACAGTGAAAAAAAGCACCCCCACGAATGTTGACCCTTAGCCCATACAAAAGTAGTTACTTCTGAATTGTCATGTTTATAGGAGGACAAAAGTGGTCCATTCTCAGAAAACCATTTGGTCAATTTTTAGTAAAACATCTTGGGGCAAATATTCAAACTGCAGGAGGTAGCCGGACTGCCTTCTGCGGTCAGTGCTGTGCCCAGATAGTCAATGCCGGGCGATTTCCAGTGACTGTTTATTTTTGGCTGGTTCCAACTTAACCAGCCAAGCCGATATTCAGCTCTGGCCAGTTAAGTTTGAACTGTCCAAAGATATTCCAGGTATTGACATGGCCATATCTGGCCACCAAACTTGGCCGGCGACACGCTGAAAATCAGCATATAGCTGGTTATATTACGCGATATAACCAGCAATCTCCTGCTGAATCTCGCCCGATAGCCGGCTAAGTACCATTTAACCAGCCAGGTGCCATTCCTGGCTGGTTAAATGGTTTAAAATATCGGGGAGCTTAGGAATAATTTGAAAGATCTACTCTAGACAATTCAAATGATTCCTATATTCAGTGGCACTAGGGTGTCAGTTCTATAAAATTGGCGCTAACATTTACGCACACAGCAGTAGCGTAGCTATGAGGGGGCCATGGGGGCCTGGGCCCCCCAAATTGGCTCTGGGGCCCATGGTTTGGCTGGCTGGGGCCCCCCGACCCCAACCCCCATAAGCTGAAGTGTTTATCTGTCCCGTGCTGGTCTCGCACTTGTCTCCTCTCTCCTGTTTCCAGTCATGGCGTGACTGGAAACAGGAGAGAGGAGACAAGCGCGAGACTGGCGCACAGTAAACACTTCAGCTGGCGGGGGTTGGGGACCCCCACCAGCAAAGGTACCTTGCGGCGGTGGGGGGGGCGGAAGCAGCGGCGGCAGCACGGGGAGTCGGAAGCGGCAATGGCGGTGGGGAGGTCGGAAGCAGAGGGGGAGGGGATGGCGGCAGGGGGAGGCGGGCTAAAATGGGCCCCCCCCCACTTTGGGCTCTGGTCCCTCCTCCCGCCGAAGTCTGGCTACGCCCCTGGCGCACCGAGACGTTATTCTGCAAACACCCACTTAACTTACATAGCATGAATTTGCAAGGGGGGCACAGTTGAGCAGATCATGTGTGGGACATAGGTAAGGCTCCCATTTACACATATAGGGCTCCTTTTATTAAGCGGCGGTAAGCCCAATGCTGGCTTACCGCTCGCTAAATGGGAAGTGCCGCTGGGCTACCACAGCAGCCCGGTCGTACTTCCCACCCCTAGTGTGCTGTCATTTCCTTTGTATTTATCCTATGCGTTTTTTAATTCTCTTACTGTTTTCATCTCCACCACCCCCTGTGGGAAAGCAATCCAAGTATCTACCACCCTCTCCGTGAAAAAATACTTCCTGACATTATTCCTGAGTCTGCCCCCCTTCAACCTCAATTCATGTCCTCTAGTACTACAGCCTTCCTG
The DNA here is from genome assembly GCF_901765095.1 of Microcaecilia unicolor. Lineage (NCBI taxonomy): Eukaryota > Metazoa > Chordata > Amphibia > Gymnophiona > Siphonopidae > Microcaecilia > Microcaecilia unicolor. Next base: position 216,854,404 of record NC_044033.1, on the reverse strand, counting down.
TCTCTGGAAAAGATTCGTTTCCGGGTTAATACTTTTCAAATATTTGAACGTCTGTATCATATCATCCCTCTTTCTCTTTTCCTCCAGGGTATATATGTTCAGGTCAGTAAGTCTCTCCGCCTACATCTTGCAACACAAATTGGGAACCCTTATCACTTCCTATACAGGTGGCAGTAAGTGCCATACTGGGACAGACCGAAGGTCCATCAAGCCCAGCATCTTGTTTCTAACAGTGGCCAAGCCAGGTCACGAGTACCTGGCAAGATCCCAAAACAGTAAAATAGATTTTATGCTGCTTATCCTAAAAATACAACTCAAATATTTAAAGTAGAGAATGGTGCACCCAAATAATTCTTAATATTTATATTGGGGAAGTCTCATATAGTCACATTAGGCTGCACATGCAGGCATATCTCTTGTGCTTAATTGCAGTGACAATGTTTAATCATTGATGACCCCCTACCATCCATACCATTTTTTAAATTAATTTTACTATCAATAACTGAGTGATTAGGTGCCACACGTGAAGTAAGTGGAAGATTTCTAATTCTCATTAAAACATTTGTTGTAACCCGTTATTTGGGAATTCCAACACTTATCTGCTTGTATATTGTAGAGCGCCCAGGAGCCTTTAATGTCCCAGTATCCTAAAAATAAGCAGTGGATTTTCCACGTCCATCTTAATAATGGCTTATGGACTTTTCTTTTAGGAAGTCATCCGAACCTTTTAAAACCCCGCTAAGCTAACTGCTTTTACTAAATTCTCTAGCAACGAATTCCAGACTTTAATTACACGCTGAGTGAAGAAATATTTTCTCCAGTTTGTTTTAAATTTACTACTTTGTAGCTTCACTGAATGCCGCCTAGTCCTAGTATTTTTGGAAAGAGTAAACAAGCGATTCACGTCTACCTGTTCCATTCCACTCGTTATTTTATAGACCTCTATCATATTTCCCCTCAGCCGTCTTTTCTCAGCACTGATAAAACAGAGCAGCCAGGAAACAGCTGATTGATTTTACTTGCTTCCTTGTGCTTTACAACCACATGTGCTCCAGCATTTTTTATACCTTACTTTGCTTTCAGAGAGTTTGATTGTGATTCCTGAGGCAGGTAGTCTGTTCCGCCAAAACACGGACCATGTCAGGTCCCGAAACTGGTGCTGTGAATAAAACATGTTTAAGTAACATTTGCAGTGGTGGATTGTCCTTTGTCCAGCCTCTACATTCTCCTGTCTACCCAACATTAGTACACAGTCGTAAATGAAAGAAATAGAAAATAAGGGGGGTTTACGGGCATGGCAAAGTATACCATAGCATCATAGGCGGTCGGTGGCCCAACTGTTTGGGGAGGCTAAAGGGAGCGGGGTTAGGGGTGGAGCTTAAATCCATAATTGTCTGATAACACACAGAAAAAATAAATAAATAAAAATAAAAGTCACAATACTTTTTATTAAATATAGATATTAGATATGTATCATATGTCAAAGAATAAAGTGGTTGCTCAAAGCATATACTAACCACAATCGCTCAACTGCAAAACACTATGCACAATTTTGTGCAAAAACACACTCAGAACCTTACTGTACCATAAATATTACACTGGGCAGAACCTAATACACCAATATACCACCCATACAGACAACATCACAGACCGTCAACAATATGAAACAAGGGATCATATCACAATTCTCATGTAGAGCCACAAAACACCCTAATTCATGTTTAATGTGGGATAAAATGCCATAAATAAGTAAATAAATATAAACTTTTAATGTTGAGCACCTGATTCTCAAAGTGGACATATTCCAAACACTATAATGAAAATAAAATTATTTTTTTTCTACCTTTGTTGTCTGGTGACTGTTTTTCTGATCATGCTGGCCCAGTATCCGATTCTGCTGCTATCTGTCCTCTTAACTCCGTTTCCAGGGCTTCTTTTCCATTTATTTCTTTCCTTTCCTCCTTTCTTCATTATTTCTGGTCCTCAGCTTCTGCCTATTTTCTTCATCCATGTGTAGTTTTTCTCCTCTCTTTCTTTTCCCTCATCTCATCTCCTTCCTCACTCTTCCCTGCCCTCCATCCATGTCCAGCATTTTTCTCTCTCCCCTCCTCTCCCCTGCCCTCCATCCACCCATGTCCAGTGACCCTTCTCTCCCCTTGCCCTGCAAGCACCCATACACAGCAACCCTCCTCTCCCCTGCCCTCCATACACCCATGTCCAGTAATGATCCTCCTCTCCGCTACCCTGCATACACCCATTATACCCAGCGACCCTTCTCTCCCCTCCTTCCACAAATGCCCAGCGACTCCCTTCTCTCCCCTGCCACCCCCTCCCGAGTTGTTCGGCGAATTCCTCCCTCCGCCCTCTGGATCCGGTCCACTCACGTCACCGACCTGATTCTTCTGAGCTGTCAGCGCTAACTCTCCCCGCTGCGCTGGCGCTGCCGGCTTTCGCACTTCAAAATGGCCACCTCTGGTCTCGCGAGGCCACCTCTGGAAGTCTCGGCGGCCATTTTTAAAGTGCAAATGCTGGCAGCGCTAGCGCAGCGGAGGAGAGTTAGCGCTGACAGCTCCGAAGACGAAGAGTCAGGTCGGTAACGTGAGGGACCAGGACCGGATCCGGAGGGAGGGGGAGGAGCCAGCTCGCTGCGGCTGGGGAGGCTTAGCCTCCCCAAGCCTTCGATACCGGGCGCCTATGCATAGCATGCGAGAAAGACTTGCGTAAGGGCACACTAAGGTAAATTCTTACCCAGCTTAGGGGCCCTTTTACTAAGCCGCGTAAGCATCTATGCGTGCCCAACGCGCGCCAAAACGGAGCCCGGCTACCACGTGGCTCTTGCGGTAATTTCATTTTTGGCGCGTAACCAATACGCGAGTCTGAAAAATAATTTTTATTTCTGACCGCGTGCCAAGTGGCACTTGACGCGCGTAGGTCATCACCGCCTGGTTACCGCGTGAGACTTTACCGCTAGGTCAATGGCTGGCGGTAAGGCCTCAGACCCAAAATGGCCGGGCGGAAATTTTCATTTTGCTGCACGTCCATTTTCGGCAACAATTTTAAAAAAGGCCTTTTTTACAGGGGTGCTGAAAAATGGATCGGCACACGCCCAAAACCCGCACCTACACTACTGCAAGCCATTTCTCAGCGCACCTTTGTAAAAGGACCCCTTTAAAGAGTTGCGTAAACCTTATTCACATGACTTTTGATAGGGTGGGAATATTTAGACCAGGGGCGTAGCTAGGTGGGGCCACGGAGGCATGGGCCCACGTAGATTTGGCCCTGGCCCCCCCACCGCCAACTCCCTTGACCCCCCCCCCTTCCACTGCCATCAGGTACCTTTGCTGGTGGGGGTCCCTAACCCCCACCAGCCGAAGTCCTCTTCTCCAGCGCAGCCGCATTGCTGATCTGCAAGGGCAGGACGTCAGACTCACAGAAACAGAAGCCTTCCCTTGCAGATCAGCAACACGGCCGTGCTGGAGAAGAGGACTTTGGCTACGATACTGCTTAGATTGGTTGTTTGAGAGTAACTTTTTTCAGTGCCAATTCTTTTAGGCACCATATATCGAATTTTCCTTTATATGTGCACTATGAGACAGTACACGCAGCTCTTGTGTGCATACCCAGGCAAACCCAGAAGTGAAGCAAACATCCACCCTGCTCTTCTGGAGGACTAGCCTAGTGGTTAGTGTAGTGGACTTTGATCCTGGGGAGCTGAGTTTGATTCCCACTGCAGCTCCTTGTCAGTGTTGCCAGGTGGGCGGTTTTACCGCCCAATTGGGCGGTTTTCCGCGACCCGCCGCGGGAAATTTTTGCCCGCGGCGGGTTGCGGTTTTTTGGGCTGGTTTTTGTGCTTCGGGCGGTTTTTTCGGCCGCGGGGGGGCGGGGTTAGTGACGTTTTTGGGTGGGGTTAATGACGTTTTGGGCGGGGTTAGTGACGTGGGAGGCGGGGCCGATGACGTGGGAGGCGGGGCCGATGATGGGAGGCGGGGCCGATGACGGGGAGGCGGGGCCGGTGACGTGGGAGGCGGGGCCGGTGACGGCGGGGGCGGGGTTATGACGGCGGGGGCGGGGGTGATGACGCGGGGGTGGGGGTGTCAGGGGCGGGGTTTGTGTTTGGGCGGTTTTTGGGCTGTTTTTTGGGCTCCAGTGGGCTGGAAAAAATTTTCCACCTGGCAACCCTGCTCCTTGTGACTCTGGGCAAGTCACTTAACACTCCATTGCCCCTGGTACAAAATAAGTACCTGAATATACTATTGTTAAAAGAATTTTTAATTAACATACTCACGAATCTCAAGACACCAAACCAGCTTAAACACAAACAGGTTTATTTCTTGCAAGAAAGAGACAAAAATCCAACATCAGTCCCGAGGTTGTCTCACTCTAACCCTCCCCCCCACCCCCTCTGCTCTTATAAACCTTTCTCTTACAATGCCTACGTGCAGTTTCACAGTGCCTGTGTGTCTGTCATTAACATGTTACAGTTCTAGACTGTTAATAAGGTAGCTGGCCAAAGCATATCTAAGAACATTCAGTTCTACTTGCAATTGCACAAGGTCAGAGCTGAACGAACTACTCTTTTACATTTATTTAGAAACTGTAAGAATGATTAACCCTATATTAGCAAAACATTTCCTCTACAAAGTTGTAAACCGCTTTGAATGTAGTTGCAAAAACCACAGAAAGGCGGTATATCAAGTCCTGTTTCCCTTAAATATAAGCTTTTTAAAAAAAAATGTTTCACTTGAAAGGCTTATATTTTAAGTGCAGAAAACAGGCGCCAATGTGTTCTTTCACTTTTCAGTTTTGCTCGGACTCGCACGCATTTGTTTCTCGCTACCAGTGCTTAGAGGCTTGCACGGGCTTCCTTCCACTTCCAAAAGGACCAGAATAAATCCTTTCTTCAAACCCCTCAACCAGTGGCGTAGCTACGGGTGGGCCTAGGTGGGCACAGGCCCACCCAGCGGCAGCGCCACACTGCTCTCTTCCTCCCTGTCCTCCGCTGCATCCCGGCATCTGCGGTCCTGTCTCTGAACCCCTTCCCTCCCCGGTGTCGGTACAGGAGTCCTCGGCACCTGCAGCGATTCATTCCACCAGACAGAAACAGGCAATGACATCAGCGAGAGTGGGAAACAGCAGATGGAAGTCTGTAGGGCCGGTGCAAGCAGCAAGAATGAATCGCTGCAGGTGCCGAAGACACCTGTACCAAAATGGGGAAGAAATGGGGTTCAGAAACGGGAGCGCAGATGCTGGGACTCCGCATAGGAGACGGAGGAGATGTGGGGTAGGTGAAAGAAAAAATCTGTGTTCTTAAAAAATATCTCCGGGGAGATATTTGTGGTGTGGTGTGGAGGGGGGGGGGGGGCAAATGGAAAGGCCCATCCAATTTACCTCTGGGCCCATCCAAATTACCAAGTCTGGCTAGGCCTCTGCCCTCAACACCACCTCCAAGCTGACAGTAAGTCTCCAGCATTTGTTTGTGCGCTGTTCTCTGAGCATCGGGAGGGAATACCAAATGACCTCATTAACATCCATTTGACTACTTTTAAATACAATTGACGGCCATCTTTGGCGCATACATTTTTTCCTACGCTAATGCCCTCTGAACATTCTGCACATGTTAATGATTGAGCTAGTACAGCGCTAATTGCCTCTAGAGCCAATGTTAGCTTCTGAGCATTGGGGCCTGAGAGAGAAGACAGGCTTTTGCTATGAAGTGAGAAAGCGTAATAAAGATTTTTCATCTGATTTAAACTGTCTGCTGCCTGTCACTGTTCCCTCTAAGCTGAGCAGGAGTCCTCCAACTGCATTGCTGCCAGTAGGGGGCGATGCTTCAATATTGTGTTTTTAATCGCTAGAGACAGGCAGGTTCCCTGGAGCCCTGCAGAGCTTGCCTGTCTCTCACTATTGAAAACGTGATAGTAAACAGCACCACCCACTGGCAGGACTGTGGGTGGAATTCCAAACAAATCAAGTGTGGAACTGAGTTTACCACAGCTAGGAGAACCTGGTCAGACTAGGTGGAGCAAATGCTCCTTATCAGTTGATATTTTTTATGACTAGCATACTAAGGAGCTGAGGAGTAGCCTAGTGGTTGGTGCAGCAGACTTTGATCTTGGGGAACTGGGTTCAATCCCCACTGCAGCGCCTTGTGACCCTGTACAAGTCACTTAACCCTCCATTGCCCCAGGTACAGATAAGCACCTGTATATGCTATGTAAACCACTTTGAATGTAGTTGCAAAAAACAACACAGAAAGGCAGTATACCAAGTCCCATTCCCTATGCTTTTTTCCTTTGCAGGGAGGTTTCGCTATGCTGATTTTCTTGGTTGCGTTTACAGAGATACCTGTGACGGCGAGAAGGTTTTGTGCTGTGGCAAACCTTACTGCAACGCCCTGAGCCCTATACTTAGCAACTGTGAAATGAAAGAGTTACGGCAGTTCATTAAACAGGAGCTAAGAGAATATACAGCTATAGTTGTAAAGACAGTAAAAGACTGAAAACTGTTCCCAGCGCCTGAAGCTGGTGTAATTTTATGAATATTCTTGCTGCTATTTCTATCCCAGTAATAACTCTGCAAACATGCTCTTACAATGCATTTAGTATTTCTTTCTAAAAGGTCACATTTCTGCTTTGTACTGCTGAGGCGTGGCATGAGCTCAGGCTGATATTAAAGGAGGGGAGAGGGAGTGAGATCTGTGGAATGTGGTTTTTCATTGTCCCAAATAAAATGTAGCTTTTATGACTAATCAGCAGGCATGCGCTGAAAACTGAGCATGCGCAGGTGCCAGTATTGTGGAGAGCAGCATTTTCATTACCATCAGGGGGAAGTCAGCTGGCAGAGCTTGGGATCCCCACCAGCTACTGCTAAACGCGTGCTACTGTTGGGTGAGCCTGAACCCTAAGTGGGTGGGCCCAGGCCCACCTGTGGCTACGCCACTGCCTTGAGCTACTACTGAAAAAGGTGTGAGCAAAATCTAAATAAATAAATAACTATGAAGGCCACCCAAAATCAGGTGTCCTGGATAATTAGTTAATGGGCTCCAGTGACTTAATTATTGGAGCTATCTGTCAAAACGGTCACATTAAGCACATTGACTGCTACAAATGGTGAACCCTTGTGCTGGTACAGGACCAGTTGTACCAACCCAAAAGGTTCAAGTTCAGTTCCAGGACCAGCAGTCGGTGAGCCCAGTGCTTCACCTGTGAAGACCGCCGTTCCCCAGCGGTTGAGCTCCTGGGCTCTGGCGACCAACAAGGCTTGAGGAGGATCTGGGCAAGGAGGTTGCAGGTCCAAACAGGGGGCTGACGAGACCAAAAGACAACTACAGGTTAAGAATTCCATCAAACAGGGAGAAGGTTCTAATGCAGACCATAAGGCCAAGGTTAGACAACAAGCTGAAGACAGCACCAAGTTCAGGCTTAAAGGTTCAGGCAGGCGGGGAAACAAGTAGAGAAGTAATGCACCTGTAATCTGCAGCACAGTTGTAGCTGAGGCAAAGAGACATAGACCACCTCTCCCTTAAGTGGTGAAGGCGCCTGATGTCAAGGAAGAGGGGGTCCGCCCTCACAAGAGGAGGAGTTGTGCGTGTCACAGCCCGGAAGGAGCGCCCAGAGGAGCTCACTGCCATCTGTCGTTCACGCTTACACACCAAGCTCCTCGCATCCCCCCAGGTCAATGGCACCACGGTCATGTGCACCCAACGCACTGCGTCCGATGCCAGGATCCCTGTTGCAATTGTGACACTATCAAGCGCTTTTGGCATGAATTATGATTTGGGAGCCGATCTGGCTATGCACCATTCTGTATTGTGACAAGGCTACAGCCCAGAGGTACAAAATGAAACAACAAAACCCTGAACTACGTCTCCCAGAATGCATTGTCCGTCCCAGCAAGGGGAGCCCCAGGGATAGGCAAGCGGGCTATATACCAACTCTGACCACAAGAGGGAGGGAGAATGAAGAAGCCCAATTCCCCTGGCTCCGTAATCAGTACATCATGCCTCCCACCTGTAAGAGGGAAGGGTGGGGTGAGAAGCAGGAGGAGGATTGGATGGATTGGGTGGAGGAGGCTGAGCAAGAGGCAGAAAGCAGGATGGAATGGGAGCTGGAGAGCCCTGAGGAAGGTAGCACCTGAAGGTGGAAATCTATGTGTTTAAAAGATGTTTTGATTTATAAACCTGCTGTAAGGAAGCCTGTTTTTGATTAGAACTGTTTGCTGTGTGTGTGTGGGGGGGGGGGGGGGGGGGGGGGCAGAGGTCTGGAAGAGTTACAAGCCTGGTTCCCCCAGCTGCTCCTGATTGTGGTGTAAGGACTGTGTTGGAGCTGGAAACCCTGGTTGGACAGGAGGGACTTTGAAAAGGGGTATTTTCAAAGGGGACTATTGCAGCCCTTCAAGAAAGGGCAGAGAATTTGGATTGCCGGGTGAGGGGCAGCACAGCCCTGCCTGGGGCCGCCCTAACCCAGGGCTGGACTGAAGCTTTTGTCTGTAACTTGGAAACCAAAAATAAAAAGAAAAGAATATTTGAAAGTATCTGTTGGTGGCAATTTGTGGAGCTCGGATTAATCCTGGGAAGGAGACTTCCTTCCTCCCCCTACTGGCGCAGCGGTCCTGTTTACAGTATCGATGGGTGCGTATATTTGATCATGCGCAATTCAAAAGAGGGTGTGGCCATGGGAAGAGCTTGGGCAGGTCAGGGGCGTTCACAAGAGATGCACGATGTGTTACAGAATAGCAGGGATCTGCACCCGATTTGTGGGCCAGGATTTAAACCAGGTTTCAGCTGGCGTAAATCCTCAGGCCCAAAGCTGAATTGGACGCTCAACGCTATTCTATAAAAAGTGCTCATTCCAAAGCAGCCTTTATAGAATACTGTGGCGTGCCGAATTTTATCAGAGCCGAATCTGGTCTTTTCCCTATTTAATTTAAGTTTATGGTTGAGAATCCACTTCTCAATAGTGTCAATATTGCTTTTAATTGCTTTTGTGTCTCATCCCATCCTTGGGTAACTGGAAGAATTACATTAATATCATCCACGTATATTAAAGTTCTAAAACCTAATTTATCCATTTGAAAACCAATGGACCGCAATAAGACATTAGGGGACCCTTACTAATCCACGTAGGTGCCTATGCGTGCTCAAAGCATGCCAGATTGGAGTTACCGCCCGGTTACCACGTGGCCCTTGCGGTAATTTCAATTTTGGCGCGTGTCCGCTATGCGCGCCTGAAAATATTTTTTCTTTTCTGGCGCGTGGCAGCTATGCGCGTCAAGTGGCGTTTGACGCACGTAGATCATTACTGCCTGGTTACCAAGTGAGACCTTACCGCTAGGTCAATGGCGCACGGTAAGGTCTCAGACCCAACACGGACGCGCGGCAATTTTCATTTTACCGCATGTCCGTTTTTGGCAAAAAAAGCATTTTTTAATAGGCGAACTAAAAAATAAATCTGCGCGCGCCCAAAACACACGTCTACGCTACCACGGGTCATTTTTCAACGCACCTTAGTAAAAGGACCCCTAAGTGACTTTTTTTTTCTAAACTGCACTAGTGATTCCCGGCACGGCAAATGCGCCACAGCCCTTTCAATGGGCTGAGTCGCATTTGCTGCGCAGGAATCGCTAGCACGGTTTTGTAAAAGAGGCTGTAAATAAAATTGGAGAGAGGGGAAACTGATTGACCACAGATGAGAAACAGAAAGATGGAAACCGAAACTGAACTGGAATGTCCAAGCAGTCAGATTCTGTAAACGGTGCAACACTGGACAAATAGAAGCAGAAATGCTTATTTTCCTGTACGGTACAAACTACAAAGAAATCACATATTTGCAGGGGCATTTAAGAGAGAAAAAAGCCCCCCAGCTATAACCTCCCCTGGGTGCAGTAATAACTGCTTCCTCTTTCTCTGGGTTTTCCTTGAAACGTGGTTTATGGTTTATTGACACTGCCCTGAGGGGTCCTTTTACAAAGGTGCACTGAAAAATGGCCTGCATTAGTGTAGGCGTGGGTTTTGGGCGCACACAGATCCATTTTTCAGTGCACCTGTAAAAAAATGCCTTTTTACAAATTTTTGCCAAAAATGATTTTTTTTTGGACGCGCACCAAAAATTAAATTACCGCAAGAGCCACGCGGTAGCCAGGTGATAACTCCGTTTTGCAATGCATTGGAAGTGCGTAGATGCTTATGCAACTTAGTAAAAGGGCCCCTGAGTGAATTCCTTTAAAAAGGCAGTAAATAAATCCTAACAAATAAATTTACTTATATAAAGTCCACCTTTTCCAAGGCTGATTCCAAAAGTAGCATACATAATCAAAAAATAAACAAAACCAATGCAGTATAAATGATTTACCATAATACTTATAAGTACATAAGTATTGCCATACTGGGACAGACCAAAGGTCCATTAAGCCCAGCATCCTGTTTCCAACAGTGGCCAATCCAGGTCACAAATACCTGGCAAGATTCCAAAAAAGTACAAAACATTTTATACTGCTTATCCCAGAATTAGTGGATTTTCCCCAAGTCCATTTAATAACAGTCTATGGACTTTTCCTTTAGGAAGCCGTCCAAACCTTTTTTAAACTCCGCTAAACTAACCGCCTTTACATTCTCTGGCAACGAATTCCAGAATTTAATTACACGTTGAGTGAAGAAAATGTTTCTCCAATTCGTTTTAAATTTACTACATTGTAGCTTCATCGCATGCTCCCTAGTCCTAGTATTTTTGGAAAGCATAAACAAACGCTTCACATCTACCTGTTCAACTCCACTCATTATTTTATAGATCTCTATCATATCTCCCCTCAGCCGCCTTTTCTCCAAGCTGAAGAGCCCTAGCCGCTTTAGCCTTTCCTCATAGGGAAGTCGTCCCATCCCCTTTATCATTTTCGTTGCCCTTCTCTGCACCGTTTCTAATTCCACTATATGTTTTTTGAGCTGTGGCGACCAGAATTGAACACAATATTCGAGTTGCGGTCGCACCATGGAGCGATACAAAGGCATTATAACATCCGCATTTTTGTTTTCCATTCCTTTCCTAATAATACCTAACATTCTATTTGCTTTCTTAGCCACAGCAGCACGGTTTCAACATATCATCAACGATGACACCTAGATCCCTTTCTTGGTCCGTGACTCCTAACGTGGAACCTTGCATGACGTAGCTATAATTCAGGTTCCTCTTTCCCACATGCATCACTTTGCACTTGCTCACATTAAATGTCATCTGCCATTTAGACACCCAGTCTCGTAAGGTCCTCTTGTAATTTTTCACAATCCTCCTGCGATTTAACGACTTTGAATAACTTTGTGTCATCAGCAAATTTAATTACCTCACTAGTGAATGTAACTCACCTTGAGCTACTACCGAAAAAGGTGTGAGCAAAATCTAAATAAATAAATAGTTACTCCCATCTCTAGGTCATTTATAAATATGTTAAAAAGCAGTGGTCCCAGCACAGACCCCTGGGGAAATCCTACAATCTCAAATCGAAAAACTTATTTTGTTGATTCCTATCACCAATTAAAGCAAAGGTCACCTATAAAGTAGCAGGAGATGCTAATTGTAAGGTTTCTAATAATGCAGACCAGAATCAGCCATAGCAATTACAGGGCCCTGTGCGGATCAGTTTGCTGCCCCTTGCCCGAGATTTAAGATTTCTAGTGAGTTTTCATGGATCCCTCGTTCCTCTCCACAGTACCCCAAGAGGAGAGATATAGAAAAGATGTACAAAAGATTAGTTCTGAGATAGATATATAAAAGATTTTTCAATCGTATGTGGGCACATAGTGCCAATAGAAACAGTTTAGAGGATGAAAGAGTGAAAATATTGGATGGTTCGATTCGATGCGGTTACTTGAGTGTTAGAGAGGGAAACTGTAGAGGAAGCAGGGCCACCGAGGGGGGGGGGACAAAATTCCCCGGGCCCAGGCCTCTAAGGGGGGCCCGGTGCCGCAGGCCCCGGTCTCACCCGCCCGCCCTTGGCTCCGTCGACCGTCCGCCATCGGGCCCTGCATTCAAATCGGCAGCACCGCGGTCTCACCTCCCTGTGAAAGCGCAAGATCGCCTCCCTTCGGGCCTTCCCTCCCTGTGTCCCGCCCTCGTCTGATATAACTTCCTGTTTCCGCGAGGGCGGGACACAGGGAGGGAAGGCCCGAAGGGAGGCGATCTTGCGCTTTCACAGGGAGGTGAGGCGTGGCGCTGCCGATTTGAATGCAGGGGGCCCGGTGGCGGACGGTCGATAGAGCCGAGGGCAGACAGGTGAGACCGGGGACTGCGGTGCCGGGCGGCCTGAGTGGCGATTGGGGGGGGGCGGGGCGGGGGCCTCGGGGGGCAGCGGTGACGGGGCCCGGCTCAGTCTCTCGGCAGCCCTGAGAGGAAGAGGGCTAGTCTAGGGACTGGATGAATAGGGCTGTAGTCATTGGGGGGGGGGGGGGGGAGGAGGGCACAACAGCAACAGATGAAGTGAGGATTAGGATCTGGTGGATTTTCCGTTCTCTATTAGAAATAGAATGTCCTATTAAACTTTCCATCTGTTAAACTAAGCTCACAAGGGACTTATTTCATACGTTTTTAAAAGAAGTTCTCCAATATCCTGAAACTGGGCTTCCTCCAATACAAAAACTTTATTTCCTACCAATTTCATCTATTTGTGAAGCCAGTTTAAAAGGTCAAATAGTGGCGGATTCATCTTCTGATAGCTTAAATGTTTCAGCTCTTTTAGAGAGATCACAAGATGAGGTGGATTTTCGAGCCACCTTACTGGTCTCTTTTGTATTTCTTCAAGATAAGGAAGCTTTGCTAAGACTTTATTTGAGACAATCTGCTCCAGTTACTTTTATGGGAGAAAAGATTCAGATATTTCCTGACGACTCCAGATGGACACAGGAAAGAAGGAAGAAATTTCCGTCTATGCAACAGGAAGCTTTGAATTTGGGTGCTAAAATTCAGTTAAGGTTTCCACATAAACGTGTTTTACAGATTGATAATGTTAGTTTTCATTTCTTTCAACCTTCACAATTTCGTTCTTTTTTGGATACAAGAACTCCTATAATCTGACTTGTAACGACTTTGGGATTTTAAAAGGGAGTTATGATGCCGTTAATATTACCCTGGTTTTCCTTCTTTTTTTTTTTTCAATTTCTTTTTCTTTATACCTCCTATGAGGTTATGGTGTATTGATCAGTCTCCCTTTCTAGTGGACTAATGCCTGTAAAAATGTTTGTAGAAGAGGGAAGAATCCCTAAATATTTTGTTTCCTTGTAAATTATGGCATATTGCTTGACAAAGTTATCTTTGGTGAATTATGAAAGAAAGAAAGAAAGAAAGAAATAGAATGTCTTAGTCAAAATCCAATGACGATATAGAATGAGCTTAGTGCTCTAACCACTAGCCACTTTAGAGTTCCAAGCTCATTCTATATCGTCATTGACTTCCAGAGGTAGCTGGTTCAAATCCTTGTCACTTAACCCTCTATTGTCCCAGGTACAAACTTAGGGGCCCTTTTAGAGAGCTGTGGTAAGCCCAGCGCAGGCTTACTGCTCGCTCTTTCGGGACTAAAGCCGGCCCAACGCGGCTGCCGGTGGTGGTCCCGCCCCAAACGCTTGCCATTTCCAGGGGAAAAAGAAAACCTATGAAAATGGCTAGCTTGGCGGCAATCGGGCATCTCCATGCACTGACCATTTAGCGCAGGAGTCCTCGCCACCTCAGTGGGTAGCGGTCAGTAGTTCCTGTCGCATGGCCATGCGGTAAGAGTTGTCTTACCGCATGGCCATGTGTGCTGGGGTCTTTTTACCCACTGCAGTAAAAAGGGCCCTGGCATGTGGGAAAAGCAGCCCCCCTGCCAGTGCAGGGCCCTTTTTCCCGCAGCTTGGTAAAAGGACCCCTAAGATTGTGACCCCTCCAGGGACAGGGAAATACACAGTGCATCTGAACGTAACTCACCTTGAGCTACTACTGAAAAAGGTGTGAGCAAAACCCAAATAAATAATAGGAACAGACATCCAACTCATTATCGGTGCATGGTTAGCCTCAAATCTCTCTCAGGAAAAGCAAATACTGTTCTCCGAGGACAAGCAGGCTGCTTGTTCTCACGACTGGGTTGACGTCCGCGGCAGCCCCCACCAACCGGAAGAAGCTTCGCGGGACGGTCGGCACGCAGGGCACGCCCACCGCGCATGCGCGGCCGTCTTCCCGCCCGTGCGCGACCGCTCCCGCCAGTTACTTTTTTTCCGCGACTGGAGAGAGTTGTGCAATTGCCTCTCTCTCCGTTCAGCCGCCGGATTTTTCGACCGCGTTTACGCGGATCGTTGCTTTGGATCCCCGTTCGGTTCCTCTTTCTTTTCTTTCATTTGTATTGTTAAAAAAAAAAAAAAAAAAGATTTTCGCGCGTGTGGAGCACGCGCTCCCCTTTTCCCTCGCTTCCAGCGGGGACGCCTCGTTGCGGCCTAGTGGCCGCTCGGTCGGCTAATTTTTTCGTGGTGTGATTTTAGCCACCATTGCCGACTTTGACTTTGCCGACGCGATTTTTCCGTCGATGTCCTCGAAGGTCCCGAGTGAATTTAAAAAGTGTGGTCGCTGCGGCCGGCCGATCTCGCAGACCGACACCCACGCTTGGTGCCTCCAGTGCCTCGGGCCGGAGCACAATCTCAAGTCGTGCGCACTGTGTCTCGGTCTCCGGAAACGGACTCAGGTTGCGAGGCAAGTTCTGCGGGACCGTCTTTTTGGAACTTGCGCCGGCCCCTCGACGTCGACCTCGACGGCATCGGTATCGAAGGCCGGGTCTTCGGTACCGGTATCGATGCCCGAGACATCGGCACCGATGGCAGCGACCCCAGGAGAACAGGTCCCGTCGGCCCGCCGGTCCGCCGGTGAGAGTGGGGTTGAGAGGCCGCGTGGGCAGTCGGCCCCGGCCACTCCCTCAGCTCGTGAGCCACGGGACCGAACCCTGTCGGACCCGGTACCTCGAGACCGAGGGGGATCGACCTCCTCCTCCTCCATGCCCTCCGGCGCCGGTGACGTGCACCGGAAAAAAGATAAGAAGCGCCGTCACCGGGAGCCCTCGGTGCACCCTGAAGAGGAGTCGACGCCGAAGCGTCATCGCAGAGAGGAGAGATCTCCGTCGGTGGTGGAGGTACCGACGCGTCGGGGTTCCGGCACCTCGGTGCCGTCTCCTGGCCCCCAGCAGCTTCTGGCACCGACACCCTTACCGGCCCCACCGCCTTTCCCAGCAGCGGGCCTGGACGAGTGCCTCAGAGCCATCCTTCCGGGGATCCTGGAAGGGCTGATGCGCCAGGCTGTGCCGGCGTCGGGGGTGCTTGCGCCCCCGGCGCCGATGACTGTGGCGCCGGCGAGCTCTAGCCCGGCGCCGGGGCTGTCGACACCGCCGCCGCTTGCGGTGCCGGTCTCGACCACCACGCAGGTGGAGTCCCCGTCGACGTCGATGGAGGGAGCTCCGTCCCCGCCGGCGCAGGAGTCCACCGCTCGACGACACCGAGACCTCGGTGCCTCGACGTCGAGCCGGGCCCGGTACCGGACTCAGCTACATGAGCTAATGTCCGATACCGAGGATGAGGACTCGTGGGGGGAAGAGGAGGACCCGAGATATTTCTCCTCAGAGGAGTCTACGGGCCTTCCCTCGGACCCCACGCCGTCACCGGAGAGGAAGCTCTCACCTCCTGAGAGTCTCTCCTTTGCCTCCTTTGTGCGGGATATGTCTATAAGCATTCCCTTTCCCGTGGTCTCTGTGGAAGAGCCGAGGGCCGAGATGCTCGAGGTCCTCGACTATCCATCACCACCTAGAGAGTCCTCCACGGTACCGCTGCACAATGTCCTGAAGGAGACGCTGCTTCGGAACTGGGTGCGACCACTAACTAACCCCACCATTCCCAAGAAAGCAGAGTCCCAGTACAGGATCCACTCTGACCCAGAGCTCATGCGGCCCCAGTTGCCCCATGACTCAGCGGTCGTGGATTCTGCTCTCAAGAGGGCACGGAGTTCGAGGGATACCGCCTCGGCGCCCCCGGGGCGGGAGTCTCGCACTCTGGACTCATTTGGGAGGAAGGCCTACCAATCCTCCATGCTCGTGACCCGCATCCAATCTTACCTGCTCTATATGAGCATCCACATGCGGACCAATGTGCAACAGCTGGCGGACCTGGTCGATAAGCTCCCGCCGGAGCAGTCCAGGCCATATCAGGAGGTGGTCAGGCAGCTGAAGGCGTGCAGAAAGTTCCTGTCCAGGGGGATTTTTGACACCTGTGACGTGGCATCTCGTGCTGCGGCCCAAGGTATAGTGATGCGCAGGCTCTCATGGCTGCGTGCCTCTGACCTGGACAACCGCACCCAGCAGAGACTGGCTGACGTCCCTTGCCGGGGGGATAATATTTTTGGCGAGAAGGTCGAGCAGATGGTTGACCAACTGCATCAGCGGGAAACCGCTCTCGACAAGCTCTCCCACCGGGCGCCTTCAGCACCCGCCCCCGCGGGCGGGCGTTTTTTCCCGGGCTCGGCAGGCTGCACCCTATTCTTTTGCGAAGCGTAGGTACAACCAGCCGGCCCGAAGGCCTCGTCAGGCACAGGGACAGCCCCAGCGCGCTCGTTCTCGTCAACAGCGTGCGCCTAAGCAGCCCCGTGCGCCTCCACAGCAAAAGCCGGGGACGGGCTTTTGACTGGATCCACGGGAACATAGCCGCCCTACAAGTGTCCGTACCGGACGACCTGCCGGTCGGAGGGAGGTTAAAATTCTTTCACCAAAGGTGGCCTCTCATAACCTCCGACCAGTGGGTTCTCCAAATAGTGCGGTGCGGATACGCCCTGAATTTGACCTCCCTGCCTCCAAATTGTCCTCCGGGAGCTCAGTCTTTCAGCTCCCATCACAAGCAGGTACTTGCAGAGGAACTCTCCGCCCTTCTCAGCGCCAATGCGGTCGAGCCCGTACCACCCGGGCAGGAAGGGCAGGGATTCTATTCCAGGTACTTCCTTGTGGAAAAGAAAACAGGGGGGATGCGTCCCATCCTAGACCTGAGAGGCCTGAACAAATTCCTGGTCAAAGAAAAGTTCAGGATGCTTTCCTTGGGCACCCTTCTGCCAATGATTCAGAAAAACGATTGGCTATGTTCCCTGGATTTAAAGGACGCATACACTCACATCCCGATACTGCCAGCTCACAGACAGTATCTCAGATTCCGCCTGGGCGCACGGCACTTTCAGTATTGTGTGCTGCCCTTTGGGCTCGCCTCTGCCCCACGAGTGTTTACAAAGTGCCTCGTGGTGGTAGCGGCCTACCTACGCAAGCTGGGAGTGCACGTGTTCCCATATCTCGACGATTGGCTGGTCAAGAACACCTCGGAGGCAGGAGCCCTCCGGTCCATGCGGTGCACTATTCAACTTCTGGAGCTGCTGGGGTTTGTGATAAATTACCCAAAGTCCCATCTCCAGCCAACTCAGTCTCTGGAATTCATAGGAGCGCTGCTGAATTCCCAGACGGTTCAGGCCTACCTTCCCGAAGCGAGGGCCACCAATCTCTTGGCCCTGGCTTCGCAGACCAGAGCGTCTCAGCAGATCACAGCTCGGCAGATGTTGAGACTTCTGGGTCATATGGCCTCCACAGTTCATGTGACTCCCATGGCTCGTCTTCACATGAGATCTGCTCAATGGACCCTAGCTTCCCAGTGGTTCCAAGCCACCGGGAATCTAGAGGATGTCATCCGCCTCTCCACCAGTTGCCGCACTTCACTGCTCTGGTGGACCATACGGACCAATTTGACCCTGGGACGTCCATTCCAAATTCCGCAGCCCACGAAAGTGCTGACGACGGATGCATCCCGCCTGGGGTGGGGAGCCCATGTCGATGGGCTTCACACCCAGGGTCTGTGGTCCCTCCAGGAAAAGGATCTGCAGATCAACCTCCTGGAGCTCCGAGCGATCTGGAACGCACTGAAGGCTTTCAGAGATCGGCTGTCCTGCCAAATTATCCAAATTCGGACAGACAATCAGGTTGCAATGTATTACGTCAACAAGCAGGGGGGCACCGGATCTCGCCCCCTGTGTCAGGAAGCCGTCGGTATGTGGCGTTGGGCGTGTCGGTTCGGCATGCTTCTCCAAGCCACGTACCTGGCAGGCGTAAACAACAGTCTGGCCGACAGACTGAGCAGAGTCATGCAACCGCACGAGTGGTCGCTCCATTCCAGAGTGGTACGCAAGATCTTCCGAGAGTGGGGCACCCCCTCGGTGGACCTTTTCGCCTCTCAGACCAACCACAAGCTGCCTCTGTTCTGTTCCAGGCTTCAGACACACGGCAGGCTAGCGTCAGATGCCTTTCTCCTTCATTGGGGGACCGGCCTCCTGTATGCTTATCCTCCCATACCTTTGGTGGGGAAGACCTTACTGAAGCTCAAGCAAGACCGCGGCACCATGATTCTGATAGCGCCCTTTTGGCCCCGTCAGATCTGGTTCCCTCTTCTTCTGGAGTTGTCCTCCGAAGAACCGTGGAGTGTTTTCCGACTCTCATTTCGCAGAACGACGGAGCGTTGCTGCACCCCAACCTTCAATCCCTGGCTCTCACGGCCTGGATGTTGAGGGCGTAGACTTCGCTGCGTTGGGTCTGTCTGAGGGTGTCTCCCGGGTCTTGCTTGCCTCTAGGAAGGATTCCACTAAAAAGAGTTACTTTTTCAAGTGGAGGAGGTTTGTCGTTTGGTGTGAGAGCAAGGCCCTAGAACCTCGTTCTTGCCCTGCACAGAACCTGCTTGAATACCTTCTGCACTTATCAGAGTCTGGCCTCAAGACCAACTCAGTAAGGAATCACCTTAGTGCGATTAGTGCTTACCATTATCGTGTGGAAGGTAAAGCCATCTCTGGAGAGCCTTTAGTCGTTCGATTCATGAGAGGTTTGCTTTTGTCAAAGCCCCCTATCAAGCCTCCTACTGTGTCATGGGATCTCAACGTCGTCCTCACCCAGCTGATGAAACCTCCTTTTGAGCCACTGAATACCTGCCATCTGAAGTTCTTGACCTGGAAGGTCATTTTCTTGGTGGCAGTTACTTCAGCTCGTAGGGTCAGTGAGCTTCAAGCCCTGGTAGCTCATGCTCCATATACCAAATTTCATCACAACAGAGTAGTGCTCCGCACCCACCCAAAGTTCCTGCCGAAGGTGGTGTCGGAGTTCCATCTTAACCAGTCAATTGTCTTGCCAACATTCTTCCCCAGGCCGCATACCCGCCCTGCTGAACGTCAGTTGCACACATTGGACTGCAAGAGAGCATTGGCCTTCTACTTGGAGCGGACACAGCCCAACAGACAGTCCGCCCAATTGTTTATTTCTTTCGACCCTAACAGGCTAGGGGTCGCTGTCGGGAAACGCACCATCTCCAATTGGCTAGCAGACTGCATTTCCTTCACTTACGCCCAGGCTGGGCTGACTCTTGAGGGTCATGTCACGGCTCATAGTGTCAGAGCCATGGCAGCGTCGGTGGCCCACTTGAAGTCAGCCACTATTGAAGAGATCTGCAAGGCTGCGACGTGGTCATCTGTCCACACATTCACATCTCATTACTGCCTCCAGCAGGATACCCGACGCGACAGTCGGTTCGGGCAGTCGGTGCTGCAGAATCTGTTTGGGGTGTAAATCCAACTCCACCCTCCAGGACCCGAATTTATTCTGGTCAGGCTGCACTCTCAGTTAGTTGTTCTTCGTAGGTCAATTTCTATTGTTCCCTCGCCGTTGCGAGGTTCAATTGACCTGGGTTCTTGTTTTGAGTGAGCCTGAGAGCTAGGGATACCCCAGTCGTGAGAACAAGCAGCCTGCTTGTCCTCGGAGAAAGGGTATGATACATACCTGTAGCAGTTGTTCTCCGAGGACAGCAGGCTGATTGTTCTCACCTACCCTCCCTCCTCCCCTTTGGAGTTGCGTTTTCATCTTTTTGCTAGTCATTCAACTGGCGGGAGCGGTCGCGCACGGGCGGGAAGACGGCCGCGCATGCGCGGTGGGCGTGCCCTGCGTGCCGACCGTCCCGCGAAGCTTCTTCCGGTTGGTGGGGGCTGCCGCGGACGTCAACCCAGTCGTGAGAACAATCAGCCTGCTGTCCTCGGAGAACAACTGCTACAGGTATGTATCATACCCTTTCTGTCCCATGAAGCATATCCTTTTTTTTTTCCATAGGAAGAACATTAGACTGGCCATCTGAGCAGAAAGTTGTGTTCCTTGTTCTGTCATTACATGAACGGCATGTTTTATGAGAAAAGCTGGAGCCCGTGAACGGAAATAAAGTTCTTTTTAGGAGAACAACCTAGCACACAATTGACATTGATCATATAGAGAGAGATAGAGGGGCATAATTGAACAAAAATGTCTATCTCCATGGGCGTTTATCTCCGAGAACGGGTCCGTGAAGGGGCGGACCGAACCGTATTTTCGAAAAAAATAGACGTCCATGTTTTATTCAACAATGTGTGAGCTGGGCGTTTTTGTTTTTCAGCGATAATGGAAAATGAAAGCGCCCAGCTCAAAAACGAATAAATCCAAGGCATTTGTTCGTGGGAGGGGCCAGGATTCGTAGTGCACTGGTCCACTTCACATGCCAGGACACCAACCGGGCACCCTAGGGGGCACTTTTACAAAAACAAAAAAAAAGGTAAAAGAGCTCCCAGGTGCATAGCACCCTTCCCTTGTGTGTTGAGCCCCCCAAATCCCCCTCAAAACCCACTGCCCACAAGTCTACACCATTACTGTAGCCCTAAGGGGTGAAGGGGGGCACCTACATGTGGGTACAGTAGGTTTGGGGGGGTTGGACGACTAATAAGCATTAAGCAGCACAATTGTAACAGGTAGGGGGGATGGGCCTGGGTCCACCTGCCTGAAGTCCACTGCACCCCCTAACAACTGCTCCAGTGACCTGCATACTGCTGTCAGGGAGCTGGGTATGACATTTGAGGGTGAAAATAAAAAGTTGTGAAACTTTATTTTTTGTGGTGGGAGGGGGTTAGTGACCACTGGGGGAGTCAGGGGAGGTCATCCCCGATTCCCTCCAGTGGTCATCTGGTCATTTAGGGCACTTTTTGGGGCCTTATTCGTGAAAAAACAGGGTCCAGGAAAAGTGTCCTAAATTCTAGCTAAAAACGCATACTTTTTTCCCATTATCGGTGAAATGCGCCCATCTCTGTTCGGCAGATAACCACGCCCCAGTTCCGCCTTCGCCACACCTCTGACACGCCCCCATCAACTTTGTCCGCATCCGCAACGGAGTGCAGTTGAAAACGTCCAAAATCGGCTTTCGATTATACCGCTTTATTCGTTTTTGTAAAACAAACGTCCATCTCCCGATTTAGGTCGGAACTTGGGCGTTTTTCTCGTTGGATTATAAGCAGGATAGTGAGCTTGAATGGCTGCTGATACCTTTCAGTGTGTGTATTGTCTACTTTCTGTCTTGCCTCTGAGACAGAAGTAACCTTCTGGAGGTCTCCTTGGGGGGGGGGGGGGGGTGTGGACCCTCGAATAAATCTTTACTCCCCCAGGCAGAATTCCAGGCAAGAAAAACTCTGGCTACTAAATAAGTATTAGACATAATAAATGTTTATTCAAATTGTCAAAGAACTCAATCAGTAATTATTGAAATAGTAACAAATAAACTCCCAATACAGTATAATATGTAGCAAATTAAAACAGAGTTTTCCCTGGGAGCTGTCAATATGTCCACCTGCTAGTGGACACACTGAGGCTCGCCATCCTCAATTTTGTTTCCTCTTAAATACTTTTTCTTCTGTTCTTCATTATCTTAATTATAGTTACCCTTCCTACCTAATGAATATGCATCTTTCCAGAATATTCTATTTCCTGTTATGAATCATGTTCCAACATGTTCCATCAAATCCTATCATTTATTCTCTTAAATTGACAGTTGGGGCCTGTCATATAAGTTTTCATTAGATAATGGGTAAAATTACTCTGTTACTACCCCCCTTTTGCTAAGGCTATAATTTTGCTTACACCCACTTACTTCTCCTTTTGATTGTTTATCTGGATACAGCAGATGTCCTTAGTCATAGGAGTCTCTGTCTTAGTTGCTGACCAGCAACTTATCACAAGTTAGCATAGGCCAAATGTCAAACCACAGCCTTAGAAAGGTATTTTTCAGAAAAAGCACATTTATAGCTCTCTTGCAAAACTCTTAAGTCTGCTCCCAGCTCAAGAAAAGCAAAATAGCTATCTCTCTATATAAAAGGCAACACCAACGTTCTATGAAGCCTCCAGCCGGAAGTGTGAAGGGGGCGAGATATCCGGTTTCCCTATGAGTGTCTGCCCCGCCCTCTCTGTAACACAGTCAGTGAAGGAAAACAGCAGAGCACGAAATCAAATCGCTGGCTCTGTAACAGTGAAGGACTCAGAGGGGGGAGGGGAGAGAGGCCAGAGGGCAGGGACACACACACTCCCACATGCACACAGAAGAAAACATTGCTAGCCCCCGTTTCATTTGCATCAGAAACGGGGCTTTTTTACTACTATTAAAATAAAAACTAAAAATATGTATGGTTTGCACCTTTTCATGGCCTCTATGATAAACAGTATATAGAAGGAAGATCTGATAAAACGTTTGCCCTGGACGTTGGTGAGGTCTTTCCTAGCTTGGATGAAGAGACGATGAACACGTTTATATCAAGTGTTTGGAAGTAATTAATTAACAGAAAAGAACTCCATTCAAATGATAGGAAACATATTAATAAAGGTAAATATGATGTCTATTTGTTTGAGTTTTCCTAGGTATCCATGAGCACTCTTTTGTTGTGGGATTGCATAAGGATAGAAACATGACGGCAGATAAAGGCCATATGACCCATCCAGTCTAACCATCCTCTGTAACCCCTAATTCTTCCTGTTCCTAAGCGATCCCACATGCTTATCCCATGCCTTTTAAAATTCTGGAACAGTCCTCGACTCCACCACCTCCACCGGGAGGCCATTCCATGCCTCCACCACCCTTTCTGTGAAATAACACTTCCTTAGGTTACTCCTAAGCCTATTCCCTCTTAATTTTGTCATATGCCCCCTCCTTCCAGAGCTCTCCTTCATTTGAAAAAGGCTCTCTTCCTGTACATAATTGCCCTTGAGATATTTAAACGTTTCTATCATGTCTCCTCTTTCCCTCCTCTCTTCCAGCGTATACATGTTGAGGTTCATAAGTCTGTCCCTATATTTTTTGCATTCAAGACCGCTTACTAATTTCATAGCCGCCCTCTGGACCGACTCCATCCTGTTTATAGCTTTCTGTAGGTGCGGTCTCCAGAACTGCACGCAGTACTCCAAATGAGGCCTCACCAGAGACTTATACAACGGTACTATCACCTCCTTTTTCCTGCTGGTCATGCCTCTCTTTATGCACCCAAACATGGGTGCTTGTGTGTCTTTAACAGACACGCAGAAGCAGCCACAGTAGCATGCAAATTCTACTGCAGAAGTTGGCACCTGTTCGAAAGAAATTGTCAATGTGTATTTTATACGATATGTGCATTCCTAGCAACTCTGCCCCAATTCCGCTGCTCTCCAACCCTGCAAGGACCATGGCATGGGGCATATTTAAGTATGTGCAATCTTGACATGCATGCTTCTACAAGGGTATTTAGCCAGGATGTTTTTATAAAAGCACTTTTTTGTGTGAAAACATGCTCTACACACAGAAAAAAATCTTTGAAAGACGACCCCTAAGTAGCAAAATTGCTTCCTACGTCTGTTAGTAGCTCTGTGTTCACATGCAAAGCTCCTGGACGTCCCCGACATGACAATTTCATCTTCGTCTTTCAGATGAGTACTATTCATATTTCAGAAGTGATTAAAACATACTTTTGTCCATAGACAATTATTGGAGGAAATTTAAGAATATCATTAGGGGAGGCAAGATGGCGACTGGGAGGGAGAGGTGAGAAGACGCTCCTAGCCCACTTACCTTAGATTTCCTCAGACAGTATTTTCTTCTTTTTTACAATGCCCAAGAGAAGGGGCAAACTGAGAGCAGGTCCCACGGCTTCTGTTTCGCTGTTAGTGGGCTTTTTGGATTGCTTTCTTAATCCGGGAATGGTGTTGGGAGCTAGAACTCCGTTGCCGGAGAGTGCGGGGAGAGGTGAGCCACCCCTCCGTCTGGAGACAGAAACATCATTAAGCCCCGAACAATGGTCAGCTCCTCCCATGCCGCCAGCACGCCGAGAAGGGGCCGGGAAACCCCTGGTTCCCAAGCAGCGACAGGGCCTCCTGGTGCAACCCAGATGGAAGTCCGCCGATGGTAACTGCCCATAAAGTGCTGGATTCAAGGGAAGAATCTGTCTTGACTGGGAACCACCAGATGAAGGAAACGGGGCTTATGGAAGAATATTATTAGAGGAGATTTATGAACGTTGATCTATTGGTCAGTGATGAGTTGGGTGCTATCAGGGGCACTTTTACTAAGCCAAGTGTCTACGCATGCCCAACATGCGCCAAAATGGAGCTACTGCATGGCTCTTGCAGTAATTTCATTTTTGGCCCGTGTCCGAAAAATAATTTTTATTTTCGGACATGCACCGTGGTATTTGACATGCATAGGTCATTACCGCCCAGTCTTTACCACTAGGTAAATGGCTAGCAATAAGGTCTCAGACCCAAAATGGGCGTGCGGCAATTTTGATTTTGCCGCACGTCCATTTTTGTCTAAAATTTTTAAAAGGCCTTTTTTACAGGTGCGCTGAAAAATAGATCGGCGGACGCCCAAAACCCATGCTCACACTACCGCAAGCCATTTTTCTCAGCTCGCCTTTCTAAAAGGACCCCTAAGTTTTTCGATACTTACTTCTGATACTGAAAGCTGCACTGCTGAGACTATTATATCTAATTTGGTTTATGCTGTACAACACAGAAGCTCCTAGTAAGGACATTCATTTTTTTTAAAGTTTAGTTTAGTTTGGTTGTTTAATCTCTTGCCAGACCATCTTTCCTTGCCAAATTGAAACGGTGTACAGTGTAAAAACAGACAAGGAACGGAACGCCATAAATCAAACAGCAGTTCAAGGTAAAAGACTAGAAACAAATATTTTTAAAAAAAGAGAGCCTGGTCCCCTGGCCATACGAAGTCCAAAAAAACTAGAACAAATAATTAGGTTTTTAATGGGCAAATGCATTTCAACTAAAACTCAACAAAGAAAAAACACACTGTCTTATCCTCTCATCCCAACACAACGTGGACAACCCCACAATTATCAACACCCCAGATTACACCCTCCCTATCTCAGACAGCCTGAAAATCCTTGGCATTACATTGGACCGCAACCTAACACAAGAGAGCCAAGTGACATCCACAACAAAGAAAATGTTCCACTCAATGTGGAAACTCAAATGCGTGAAACAATTCTTTCTGAGGGAAACATTTCGCAACCTGATACAATCAATGGTACTAAACCATTTAGACTACTGCAATGGAATTTATGTGGGATGCAAAGAACAAACATTAAAGAAACTTCAGACTGCTCAAAACATGGCAGCTAGACTTATCTTTGGAAAAACGTGATTTGAAAGCACAAAACCCCTCCGCGAAAAACTACACTGGCTCCCAATCAAAGAACGCATTGCTTTCAAAATCTGCACCCTGGTTCACAAAATCATCTATGGTGAAGCCCCGGGATACACGACAGACCTGATCAACCTACCAACTATGTAAGCCACATTGAGCCTGCAAATAGGTGGGAAAATGTGGGATACAAATGTAACAAATAAATAAATAAAACTAGAAACACATCCGACTCAACACTAATGTACCTAAATCTGCACTACCCAAGCTGCAAAGGACTCAACCACAAATCGACTTACATATCCAGTCTCTCCTACATAAGCACACAACTGTGGAATGCATTACCAAAAGCCTTGAAAACTACATACGACCACTTAAACTTCCGGAAAGAACTAAAAACTAACCTGTTTAAAAAGGCATACCCTACCAATCCAACATAAATGCCTGATCTCTGCAACGCAACAAAACTAAAGTACGTAATGGACATAACACAACTCTTCCGTTGTACGATTCCCTAATGTGGCTGTGCCACATGAACTTTATCTTACCATAACATCACTTTGTATTTGTTTACACCGGAGTCTGTAACGCCTCTCCGGTACTATGTAAGCCACATTGAGCCTACAAATAGGTGGGGAAATGTGGGATACGAATGTAACAAATAAATAAATAAATAAATAAAATAAATAATGCCACCTTAAATTTAGAAAGGGAACGTTCTGAGAGACGATCAGCTGGAGGAGAATCCCATAAAAAAGGAGCAGTGAAGAAAAAAGAATGGTAGGTAGCCTGAAGACAAGAGTAATGAACAAGGGGTAAAGAAAGTCAGTTTTCAGAAGCTGAACGGGCAGCTCTCGAAGGCCGATCCGGAGAAATTATACTGGCAAGATAAACTAGAACTTTCTTCTGTAAAGTGGCTTCTTGTGATGTGTCCCATGAAAATGCATCTATTTAGTGGCGCTATAAGGGGCCATTTTACTAAGCCGCCTAAGCGCCTACGTGCGCCAATTCTGAGTTCCTGCCCGGCAATCGCGTAGCCCTTGCCATAATTTCATTTTTGGCATGCATCTGCTACGCGCGTCCCGAAAAATATTTTTTATTTTCTGGTGTGCGTCAGCTACGCACGCAGGTCATTGCCGCCCGGTTACCTCGTGAGTTTTTACCGCTAGGTCAATGGCTGGCAGTAAGGTCTCAGACCCAAAATGGACACGCGGCAATTTTCATTTTGCTGCACGTCCAAGTTTGGCAAAAATTTTTAAAAGGCCTTTTTTACAGGTGCGCTGAAAAATAGTTCTGTGTGCACCCAAAACCCGCACCTACACTACCGCAGGCCATTTTTCAGCACACCTTAGGAAAAGGACCCCTAACTGTTTGATAAAAAGTCCCTGCCCAGGGATCCTTTTAGAAAACATTAGGGCAGTTTGAATGCATCGACCTAAACATCCATTTTCCTAGCGAGATATCCTATACAAAGTTTTCCTCAGTAACTTCCCAGTGTAAACGTGACCCTCTCTGATGCATTTCTGCTACGGTGCAAGTGTTAAAATTAAGGGGCCCTTTTACTAAGCCGCGTAATCATCTACATGCGCCCAATGCACGCCAAAATGGAGTTACCACCCGACTACCGTGTGGCTCTTGTGGTAATTTCACTTTTGGCGTGCGTCCGATACGCGTGTGAAAAATATATTTTTGTGTGTGCGCAATGGACGCTCACCAAGTGGCATTTGGCGCACGTAGGTCAATACCGCCCAGTTACCGCATGAGTCTTTACCACTAGGTCAATGGCTGGTAGTAAGGTCTCAGACACAAAATGGACGCGTGGCAATTTTCATTTTGCCGCACGTCTATTTTCGGCAAAAAAAATTTTTTAGTCTTTTTTACAGGTGCACTGAAAAATGATTCTGCGCGCCCCCAAAACCCGCACCTTCACTACCGGAGGCCATTTTTCAGCGCACCTTAGTAAAAGGACCCCTACGTTTCCCCCCAGTAAACGTGACCCTCTCTGAAGGATTTCTGCTACCGTGCAGGTGTTAAAATTAAATAATTGTGATGAGAACTGGCCAAAGTTCCTCACGGGTTGGTTTGTTTTCTTCAATTCAGATGGTCGACAATTTTCATTGCTGGTCCTGTGACAAGTTAGAACCTTTTCAAGGCTGTCATCCAGTCAGGGGCCAGGTTAAATGCAAAGCAGGAGAGGTGTGTGCTGTACAGGAAACCACAGTCGGTGAGTATTTCATCACACAAAAATAAAACAGCTGTTTTGGGGGTCCTTTTACCAAGTTGCGGGAAAAAGGGCCCTGCGGAATGGCGGGGGCCGTTTTTCCCGTGTTCCAGGGCCCTTTTTACCGCAGGGGGTAGAAAGCCCCCAAAACAAAATGGCCATGTGGTAAGAAAACTCTTACCGCATGGCCATGCGGTGGAAATCCCTTACCGCCACCCATTGAGGTGACGGTAAGGACTCCCACGGTAACAGGGCAGCGAGCGGCGATACTCGATTACTGCCGGGTTACCACCATGCCAGGGGCATAGCCAGACCTTACGGTGGGAGGGGGCCAGAGCCCGAGGTTGGGGGCACATTTTGAATGCTGCCCTGCCGCCCACCCCCACTGCCTCACTTCGCTTCTCCTCCTCGCCCCCACCACCCCCACCGCCTCGCCTCCTTGCTGCTTCCCCTCACCTCCTTGCCACTTCCCCTCACAAACAAATACCTTTGCTGGCAGGGGTCCCCAACCCCCGCCAGCGCAGCCGCGTTCACTGCCCTGCTCTTCTTTCTTCTTGCTCCTCCTGTGCATGCTGACGCTCCTTCTCAGTTTCACATAAAGGAGCGTCAGCGTGCACAGGAGGAAAAAGAAGAAAGAAGAGCAGGGCAGCAAACACGGCTGCACCAGAGACTGGTGCTGAAGAAGGCTTCGGCTGGCGGGGGTTGGGGACTCCCTCCAGCCAAACCAGTGGCCCGGATGCCCCCCCCCCCGTAGCTACACCCCTGCACCACACTAACCATTTCTGGGGGGGGGGGGGGGTCCTCCAGAAAAGGTGCACGCTCGACCCAGAACTACCGCCAGCGGCCGTGTTGGGCCAGCAGTAGTCCCGGAACAGCAAGCAGTAAGCCCGCGTTGAGCTTACCGCCGCTCTGTAAACGGGCCCCTTAATAATCAATGATGGCTTAATAATCTCATCCACACTCTTACCACCTCTCGCTTAGACTATTGCAACTTGCTTCTCACAGGTCTCCCACTTAGCCATCTCTCTCCTCTTCAATCTGTTCAAAATTCTGCTGCACGACTAATATTCCGCCAGTGTCGTTATGCTCATATTAGCCCTCTCCTCAAGTCACTTCACTGGCTTCTTGTCCGTTTCCGCATACAGTTCAAACTCCTCTTATTGACCTATTAGTGCATTCACTCTGCAGCTCCTCAGTACCTCTCCACTCTCATCTCTCCCTAAATTCCTCCCCTGGAACTCCATTCACTGGGTAAATCTCTCTTATCTGCACCCTTCTCCTCCACCGCTAACTCAAGACTCCGTTCCTTTTATTTTGCTGCACCTTATGCCTGGAATAGACTTCCTGAGCCGGTACGTCAAGCTCCATCTCTGGCCGTCTTCAAATCTAAGCTAAAAGCCCACCTTTTTGATGCTGCTTTTAACTCCTAACCCTTATTCACTTATTCACAACCCTTATTTTATCATCCTAACTTTAATATTCCCTTATCTCTTGTTTGTCCTGTTTGTCTGTCCTAATTAGATTGTAAGCTCTGTCAGGCAGGGACTGTCTCTTCATGTTCAAGTGTACAGCGCTGCGTACGTCTAGTAACACTATAGAAATGATAAATAGTAGTAGTAGTAGTAATCTTGGGGTCGATATTCAATGTGATTTAACTGGCCAGAAAAGGCATCTGACCGGTTAAATCACTTGTGCAGGGCTATCCGGTTAGTGGAGCAGATTATCACCAGAGACCGCCGAACTCAAAGCCGGCTATTTCATGGGCGGTCCAGGGGCGGAGTCAGTGCTTATGCAGTTAAGTGCTGATTGTTAGCACTTAACCGCCTAAGGGGTCCTTTTAAAAAGCCGTGCAGCTTTTAGGCAAGCGTTGGGCCATTTGTTACCGAGGCTGGGAAAAAAGACTATTTTTTAATGGGCCAGGAAATAGGCCTGCGCTAATATTAAAACTAGTGTGTGCCTATTTACGGCCTGAGCCCTTACTGCCACCCACGGTAAACATGCAGCACGCGCCAACAGTGTCTCGCTGCCAGTTACCGCCAGGAACACCCCCCCCCCCCCATGGTAGAAAACAGAATATTGTACAGTAATAAACTTGTTGAGTAAAAATGTTAATAATAATTGCATTCATTGTAGTTGTGAATACTTTTACTTTTTACTCAAAAAGTATTATATTAGGCAATAACTTTTTTACTTCAGTACATTTTTAAATGTGTACTTCACTGTACTTTTTATTTTTACTTAAGTATTAAAATATACATTTATTTTTACTTTCACTTAAGTACTTTGGCCTAGTACTTTCAACAACACTGCTTGATGGACCATTAGTCTGACCCACTATTGCTATTCTTATGTTCTTATGTTAAATGACAGTGCCGGCATATAGCCTAATCCAGATATTCAATCTAAATTACATGTGTAAATTATCCAGGTAACAGCTCAATATTGCTGTTTTCTTGATCATTTCCCCCCTGCCTTTTCTCTACTCTCCCTTCACCCCTGTTCAATCAGATATTCAGTCTTGATTCTGTATGAATTTCAAAAATAGGTCAATAGCATAGCCATGGCCCCCTCACTTTGGGCTCAGGCCCCCTCCAAAAATGTGGGAGCTGTGGAATGGCTGGTAAGGAGTCCCTGAGCCCCTTCTTGAGCAGTGAAATGGCAGTGTTCAGCAGCAATGTTTATCCATTGACCGGAGACTTGGTGCTGATTTACTACTACTACTACTACTACTTAACATTTTTAGAGCGCTACAAGGGTTACGCAGCACTGTACAAATTAACGAATAAGGACGGTCCCTGCTCAGAAGAGCTTACAATCTAGCCAGACCTTGACAGGGGGGAAGTGGGGGGTCACTTTTTGACTTTTTGGCCAGCTCCCCCAACACCCCTCCCCCGCTGCCACCACCCCTGCCTCCCCCCACCTTGCACACTTGTTTTAGTGAAACTGAGCGTGCTTGACATGAGAAGAGCAGGGTAGGCAATGCGGCAAGGGACAAACACTTCTCAACCCCCACCGGCCAAACCAGGGACCCCAGAGCCAATTTGGGGGGCCCAGGCCCTCTTGGCCCCCCGTAGCTATGGCACTGCTTGAGAGTAGCAGACAAAACAGAGGGGGGGCCTCATTGCTTAGGTCCTTCAAAATTAAAGTCAATCCTTTGAACTGTATTCTCATTGCAATCGGTAACCAATGGAGGGAAATGAAAACAGATGATATATGATCATATTTATATGTTATGATCACCCCATTTTTAAATCAATGAGGCTGTTTATGATGCATCCTCGAGGGTGGGTGGGGGAAGTGGGATGGGAACGGGTTTGGGGTTGTTCAACTTCCTGTTCTTCAGAGGTGGCCGCAGTACAGAAGAGGCCGGTGTCGCCGCTAGCTTTTGGAAAATGAAGAAAGAAGGTAAACTCGGGGAAGGGGGTGGGAGGAAAGAAGTGGGGAGATGCTGCTCCTCGAAGAGTACAACGTGAGGCACACTACATATCATTTCAATAGCACTACTAGATGTACGCAGAGCTGTACACTTACATAACATAGTAGATGGCGACAGATAAAGACCAATATGGTCCATCCAGTCTGCCCAACAAGATAAACTCGTTACATATGTTATGAAGTGATACATAACCTGATCTTGATTTATCCTTGCCTTTTTTAGGGCATAGACCGTAGGAGTCTGCCCGACACTGTCCTTGTTCTAAAATTTCTGAAGTTATTGTCATAGCCCCTGAAAAGCTCCACTCCAGCTCATCCAAATCTATTCAACCTCGATCAGGGCACAGACTGTAGAAGTCTGCCCAGCATTGGCTTTTCTACCAAAATCTCCCCTAAGCTTCTTTGGATTCGATCCTTCCAAGCAGAATTCCTTTGTGTTTGTCCCATACATTTTGAATTCCGTTACAGTTTTCATCTCTACCTGCTCAACAGAGCTTACAATCTAATCAGGACAGACAAACAGGACAAATAAGGGATAAGAGAATTACTAAGGTGGGAATGTGCAGTGGCGTACCAAGGAGGGGGCGGTGGGGGCGGTCCGTCCCGGGTGCACGCCGCTGGGGGGGGGAGTGCCGCGCGCTGGTCAGCGTCGATCGTTTCCATGCTCTCTCTGCCCCGGAACAGGTTCCTGTTCCGGGGCAGAGGGAGCATGGAAACGATCGACACTGACTGGCGCGCGGCACCCCCCCCCAGCGGCGTGCACCCGGAGGGTTCTTTCGCCAAGGTGGGGGTGTCCCTTCGCTGGGGGGGGGGGGGTTGCGCTGCAAGGGGGGGCGCTGCACCCGGGGGGGGGCGCATCGGCGATCCGCCCTGGGTGTCAGCGCCCCTCGGAACGCCACTGGGAATGTGTGAGGAACCCCTGAGGGTCAGGGAAGAAGGGATCCGGGAAAGGAGCAAGATGAGTAGGTTTCATACCCGGGATTCCAACTACAAGTCCCAGGATCCCAGGGGCTGGGAAGCCACGCCCCCACGGAGGCATATGTTTCCCAAGAGCCGGAGAAGGGAGCAGGACTACAGAATGATAAAACATACATGGATACTGTACAAGTGAATAGGGGTAGGAGTTAAAAGCAGCATCAAAAAGGTGGGCTTTTAGCCTAGATTTGAAGACACCAGAGCTGGAGCTTGATGTCATGGGTGTAGTTTGGGGGGGGGGGGGGGTGAGAGGGGCATTGCCCCCCTAATGGCTTGCATGGCGGCATCTCTCTCTCTCTCCTTCCAACCCCTTCCAGCAGGTTCTGGTGTCAGTCTTCCTCCTCTCCGCTGTTCTCCCACTGCAGTCTTTCCATCTGTCGCGTCCCGTGCTCCTTCCGGCGCTCCTTCCAGCTCCGCCGCAGGGGGCGGGAGCCAGCGGCCTCCGTAGCGAGGGGTAGCGGTCCGGAGGCCTCGGCGGGGAGCCGGGGGCCGCCGCAGTGATGGCCGTTCCATCCGGGACTGCGGCCACCGGTCTCTCGTCGCCGGCTGTGGGGGCTATGTTTGCGCCGCCGAAGGAGGCGGCGCCGAGGCGCGATGGCCAGCGTCTTCTTCCCTCCCGGGCGGGAGGGCCCGGAGCTCCGCCTCTGAGGTGCCGGATTGGGAGGCCAAGTTGGTGGTCCCGCCTGGGGAATCGGACAGAACCAATCAGAGGGGCTCTGCCGATGCCCAGGGCCGGATTGGTCAGCTGTACCTACGGGGGCGGGGTGGCTGATGTTGCACTGTATTTAAGGAAGGGAACTGAGCTAGCACTTTGCTTCAGGTTCTGTTCCCGAGGCCAATCTCCGTAGTTCCTGTGTTTCGTCGTTTTCCTGGTGTTGCTGTTTCTGGACTTTGGACTGTTCCCTGGTTTTCCCTGCCTAGCTGCCTGCCTAGACCTCTAGCCTGACTTTGACTTCTCTACTAGCCGCCTGCCTTGACCTCTTGCCTGACTCCGACTACGCTGTTAGCTGCCTGCCCTGATCTGCTGCCAGTTTGTGGACATTTCTTTCCCACCTGCCCACTTCTCTCCCGGTTCCAGTCCAGGTCAGTCCGTCAACCCCGCGGTTCCTGAAGTCCCGTTGACCGCCTGCAGCTGGGGGCTCAACCCTTGGTGAACGGCGGTCGCCGCGGGTGAAGACTTGGGGTTGCACGGCTGTCCTTTGAGGTCCTTCTGGGCCTTACGGGACCTAAGGGCTCACCCTCCTGTGGACAAGACAGGAACCTGAAGCCATGAGCTCGCCTACGCAACCTGACCTGCGGGACCTGGCTAAAGTTCTCCAGCAGCAGCAGGAGCAGTTGAACGCCCTGTCTGGGGCCCTCCAGAAAGTATGCTCTCAGCTATCTTCGGTCCAGGTACAGAACCAGGCCGCTGCGGTCCAGGGTGCCGCAGCGGCTCCCCGTCTGGGAGGGTCCTTCCCGGGACCTCGGTTCCCTGAGCCTGCACGATTTGACTGCGTTCCCGGAAGCTGCCGGGGTTTCCTCAACCAGTGCAACTTATACTTCAAGATGCAACCAGAGGCTTTTGCATCAGACCAGATAAAAGTGGCCTATGTTATTTTGCTTACGGGGCGGGCCCTGGCCTGGGCGTCCCCGTTATGTGAACAACAGGACCCGCTCTTGGACAACTATGCGGAGTTCCAACGTCGCTTCCACATGGTGTTTGACCTCCCAGGAAGGCTGTCTTCCGCCGCTTCCGAACTGCTGCGGATTCAACAGGGCGAAGGGACCGTGGCAGACTATGCTATTCGATTTCGGACTTTGGAAACCGAGTTGCGCTGGAATCAGGAGTCCTTATCTGCAATCTTCCTGGAGGGACTTCAGGATCGGATCAAGGATGAGCTGGCTGGCCGGGAGGTCCCGGGGCAATTGGATGCCCTGATCTCGCTCTGTGTCCGGGTTGATACCCGTTTCCAGGAGAGGACTAGAGCTCGAGCGGACCGGCGGAAGGGACCCAGGGGTGTGTCTCGGTCTGGTCAGGGACCGTCCCCCTGCCGTGGCTCCCGAGATCTTAGGGAGACCTCCGAAGAACCTATGGTTATCGGCCGCCAGCGATTGACCCCGTCGGAAAGGACTCAACGTTTGCGGGGCGGTCTTTGCCTGTATTGCGGCGAGGTGGGTCATTTCATTCGCACTTGCCCAGCACGGCCGGGAAACGCCACTTCCAAGGCGCCCTGAGGGGAGGGGTCTTGGGGCACTCTACTCCCCTACCTGATGATTTGATAACCCTTCCGGTAACTTTGCGGTGGCAGGAGACGATGGTTCACACCCGTGCCCTCTTGGACTCCGGGGCCGGGGGGAATTTCATTTGCCAGGAACTCTTGCAGCAGATGGAATGGCCCACACTGCCCTACCGACCTGCGCTGCAAGTGACATCCATCCAGGGTACTGCGTTACCCCAGCCTATCACAGAGGTGACTCCATTTTTGGGGCTTCAGGTGGGGGAGGATCACCATGAGGAGGCTCAATTTCTGATCTTACCCCGCACCATTCATCCTGTGGTTCTGGGCCTGCCCTGGTTATGGCGCCATACCCCAGTAATAGATTGTACTTTAGGGAAGATTCAGGCCTGGGGTGGCGCCTGCGTTGAGGCCTGTTTGAAGGGCCGGGAATCCAGCTGTCCCGCGGTAGTAGCTACCCCTAGAACTGTGTCAGCCTGTCAAGCTACTCTGCCTGAGGAGTACCAGGAGTTCGCGGATGTATTTAGTCCCGTGGAAGCGGATGTGCTACCGCCACATCGGTCCTTTGATTGTGCTATTAAGTTGATGGCTGACAAGATGCCACCGCGGGGCCGTCTCTATACACTGTCCCGGGAGGAATCTAAGGTAATGCAAGCCTATATCCGGGAGAATCTCCGGAAAGGGTTCATCCGTCCCTCTACGTCCCCTGCCGGGGCAGGATTCTTTTTCGTGACCAAGAAAGATGGCTCCTTGAGGCCCTGTATTGACTACCGGGGCCTAAATGCCATCACCGTGAAGGACCGATACCCTCTGCCCCTTATTCCAGAGTTGTTTGATTGGCTGCAGGGGGCCCAGATCTTCACCAAGTTGGATCTCCGTGGGGCCTACAACTTGGTCCGTATCCGGCAGGGGGACGAATGGAAAACTGCATTTAATACACATGAGGGGCATTTCGAGTATCGGGTGATGCCTTTCGGCTTGTGCAACACTCCCGCAGTGTTCCAAAGGTTCATAAACTTCGCTCTCGAGGACCTGCTGTATACTACGGTAATTGTTTACTTGGATGACATCCTGATCTTCTCCAAAGATCCCATGGAGATGTGACCCACGTTCAAACTGTTCTTCAGCGCTTACGACTATTCTGCTTGTTTGCCAAGCTCAGCAAATGCTCTTTTCATCAGCGGTCTCTGCCTTTTCTGGGACATATTCTGTTACCAGGGGGTCTGCAAATGGATCCAGATAAACTTCGCGCTGTCCGGGAGTGGCCTCAACCCCAGGGCCTGAAGGCGCTGCAACGGTTCCTGGGGTTTGCGAATTACTACCATCAATTTATTCCTCACTATTCGCAACTGACAGCTCCTTTGACAGCGCTCACCAAGAAGCATGCAGATGTCCGAAACTGGCCAGCTGAGGCGCAAGCAGCATTTAGTCGATTGAAGAAAGCCTTTGAATCGGCTTCCATCCTTCAGGCTCCGGATCCTGACAAGCCATTTGTGGTAGAGGTGGACGCATCTGCTTTGGGCGCCGGGGCAGTCCTCTCTCAAGTTAACGCCAAGGGCCGGCATCAACCTTGCTTCTTCTTCTCCCGTAAGTTCTCCCCAGCGGAACGCAGCTATACTGTGGGAGACAGAGAACTGCTAGCCTTGAAGTTAGCTCTGCAAGAGTGGAGACATTTGCTGGAGGGGGCAGAGCACCGGTTTACGGTGATTACGGACCACAAGAATCTCTTGTATCTGCAGGAGGCCCAAAGACTGAATCCACGGCAAGCCCGCTGGTCATTCTTCTTCGCCAGGTTCCGGTTTCAACTTGTATTCCGGTCAGCTGCCCAGAACACCCCTGCGGACTCCCTCTCCCGAGCCTTTGAAGCTCCAGAGGACACTGAAGAGCTTCATCCTATGTTGGATCCAGTCTGCCTCAGTGCGGCCCCTGGAGGGGTCGCCCCGTTGCAGAGGCTTGTGCCTCCACAGGACCGGGGAAAAGTAATGCGTTGGGGACATTCTTCCGTATGGGCCGGACATTTTGGGTTCCGAAAGACCCTTCGTCTGATTTCTCGACAGTACCAGTGGCCTCACATGAGGCAAGATATCCTTCAGTTTGTCACGACCTGCCCTACCTGTGCCCGGACTAAGGCTGTGGTAGGGTGCCCCTGGGGAGACCTGCAGCCGTTACCCATTCCTGCAGCTCCCTGGGAGGAATTGTCTATGGATTTCATTACGGACCTTCCCCGCTCCCAGGGACACACAGTGATTTGGGTTGTGGTAGACTGGTTCTCCCGTATGGCACATTTCGTTCCCCTGCCAGGGCTTCCGTCGGCAGCATTGTTAGTCAAGCAGTTCATCCAGCATATTTTCCGGCTCCATGGGCTACCTGTCAGGATCATCAGTGACCGTGGAACCCAGTTCACTTCACGATTCTGGAGAGCCCTGTGTTCCACTCTGGGGGTTGTTACCCATTTCTCCTCGGCCTATCATCCACACACCAACGGTATGGTTGAACGGATTAACCAAATGTTGAAAGGGTTCTTGCGGGCCTTTGTCAACAAGCGGCAAGACAACTGGGCATCCCTTCTTCCGTGGACCGAGTTTGCCTATAACCACAGTGAACATTCCGCCTCGGGGCAATCTCCGTTTTTCATGGTATATGGACAACACCCGCGGCTTCCATCACCCATTCCTTCTGACTCCTCTATGCCCATGGTCACTCGAACCCTGGCGGACCTGCAAGGAGTCTGGACTATGGCCCGTGAACAACTACAAAGAGTGGCCGCCAAGTACAAGTCATTTGCTGACCGACACCGGCGGCCCGCCCCGGTGTTGCAGCTGGGGCAAAAGGTATGGCTAAGCACTAAGTACCTAAGGCTCCGGGTACCCTCTCGGAGGTTGGGGCCACGGTACATCGGGCCGTTTGCTATCCAGTCTCAGATTGGAGCGGTGACATACCGCCTGCGGCTACCTAGTACTCTGCAGGTTCATAATGCCTTCCATATTTCTCTGCTGAAGAGTTTCCGGGGGTCCAAATGGCATCCACAGAATAAAGAATCTGTCGTTCCGGAGGCTGACCCCGATCCCGAGTATGAGGTTGAAGAAATCATTGACTCCAAGAGGCAGCGGGGAAAGCCGCACTACCTGCTATCTTGGAAGCATTTCGGTCCCGAAGACAATTCCTGGGAACCGGCTACCAATGTACATGCTCCGGAGTTGGTAAGGGCCTTCCATGATCGATATCCTCTTAAACCTGGCCCCAGGAGGAGGGGCATCCGGGGGGGATACTGTCGCGTCCCGCGCTCCTTCCGGCGCGCCTTCCAGCTCCTCCGCCGCGGGGGGAAAGGGGAAAAACACAAATAAGGGGGGGGGGCATGAAATGAAAGGTCACTGCCAGACAGACGTAGAGAAGGAAAGGAAGAAGCCAAGAGGAGAGAGAAGAAATTGAAACACCAACGTGGAAAAGAATTTAGAGAAGACTGACACGTGGAAAGTGGAAAAGAGACCAGGACCAGCCCAATTAGAAAAATAAAGTGCCCCTCCGAAGGGACACCACCTTGTAGTGGTGGAGGGGCTTCTGTGTTTCAATGACTCAGAGGGCTATGCTGAAGGGTTACCCATATCAGACAGGCCTCTGAGGAGAAACCAGACAAAGAGTGTCCCAAACTGGGAGAGTGGTAAGATGGTAACCTGAAGTTCGTATGCCCAACGGCCCAGCTGCCCTCTGGAGTTTCGTCTTCTTTACGTAAATTTCCTCTCTGCAATTGCAGTTACCTTAACTGAGAGGAAGGGGACAACCGGCGGTCAGCCGCCGATGGCCAGTGTTTTGTCCCCTGAGCAGCAAGTGCGGGACCGCTGCTCGACAAACTGCCCACAGATGAAAGGGTTGGCGAGTCCTTTGATTAGCGCCGGTGAAGGAGCGTCGACGCTCTTGGACCTGGAAAAAACAACTACATCGCTCCCGAATTATTCAACCACCATGTCCAAAGGAGTGGAGGAGTGAGTTAGAGGCATATGCTGAAACGGAGGACGTTTACAGCAGAACCCGAATCAACGGAAACACTCCTAAACACTTAAGAGAAATCAACTTGGAGTTTTTGGCTCCCATGGAGGTTACATGAATACCATCTGGAAGGTGCCTCGGGACCTAACGGTGGCAGTAAATAATTTTGTTTCAGATATAATTTTATTAGAGAGTTACATGGACAATTTAACTGAACCCTTTGAGAGTGAAAAATTGACATAACAAATGATTCTACACGAGCAAGAAGTGGTTATGATTTTGAAAATGATAATAGACCAGAAACTTTGAATAATAAAATGAATACTATTATAGATGATTAATATCGAGATTATTGTTTTTCCCAGAGTTCCGGGTATGACTCAAAAAGTTTTCCTCAGAAATATGTCCTCAATTATTACTTTAAAAGGAGTGAAGCCTGTGAAAACTGGGATTACTTTAATCAGTGGGATCTGAATTAGAGACTTAAGTATATGTATTGTAAAATAACGTCTGGTTTTTAAAAGGGAAAGAATGTAATCAGATGTATTATTTCTAACTAATATTGGACAATAAGTATGTTTTCAATGAAATGATTTGGCTATACACAGTATTGGCCTTGAAGAAGCCAACCAGATGATCAATGTGGAATAATGAATTAGACGAGTAACACTGGGGATAATCAGGTTAATACCATGTTTTTTTTAATTCTGTTTACTGTTTAATTGATCTCCTTGTCTTGTTTCACTCTCCCTATTTAGTGGTCTAAGGAAGAGAATAGAATTACCTGACTGAAATAATTGCTATATATTACTTTCTCTGTATTTCCAGCAAGTTGTTTTATAGTTTGTAAAAATTTAAATGGTTATAAATAAAAATTAAAAAAAAAAAAGAAAAGAAAAATAAAGTGCTCAGACAACAAAGATAAAAAAGAAAAAAATATTTTTATTTAATACTTTTTGAGGACTGAGATGTGCCTGCTTTGTGAAATGTACATCTTTTCTATTTTTGTATTTTGCAGAGTGCAGGCGAAAATACATTTCTGTTTCTCTTTTACCAGTGTTTGCACTGCTTACAAATTCTGGCTTTCTTGAGGGAGATCTCTGTTTCAGTTTTTCTGTGGATAAAAATCACTGAGGTGGAGAAACAGATGACCACTATGAATAGTCTAGAAGGGAAAAGAGGGAGAGTAGTGGAAGGGTCTTCCAACATAGGACACGCAGGTAATTGTTCAAGAGGCTTTATTGGCAATTAGCTGCATGCAGTGGCAGTGGGCAGGCAGAAGCGGCGGCGAGGGGGGGGGTGTAGCGGTGGCAATGGGCAGGCACAAGCAGCGGCGGTGGGGGGGGCAGCGACAGTGGGGGGGGGCAGAGGTGGCGGTGGGAGGGTGGCAGCAGGGAGGTGGGCCAAAATGTGCCCCACCCTTCTTGGGCTCTGCCCCCCCCTCCTGTCGAGGTCTGGCTACGCCCCTGCCTGCATGATAGCTTTCTCTGTTGGAAGATCCTTCCACTACTCTCCCTCTTTTCCCTATTTTGAATCACGTGAGGGGTCTGTCCGTGATCTGCATGTGCAACTTAAGTGAAGGATTCTGCTAGCATGTAGTGTCTGTATAGGGGCGGTGGGGGCGGTCCGCCCCGGGTGCACGCTGCTGGAGGGTGTAGAGAGCAGCCGCGCGCCTGTCAGCTCCACTGGTTCCCTGCTCCCTCTGCCCCGGAACAGGTTACTTCCTATTCCTGGGCAGAGGGAGCAGGGAGCCAGTGGAGCCGACAGGCGCGCGGCTGCTCTCTACACCCTCCAGCAGCGTGCACCCGGGGCGGGTATATTAGTGTTTGGGCGGGGGGGGGGGGGGTATTTTTTCTATCTATGGAGAGTTGCTGATAAGGAAGGAGAAAGAGCTGGCGGCCCTTCCCCGGCCCCAGCTCAGGCTCTCGGCAGCCCTGGATAAAAGTACCGGAGTCTGAAGTTGGCAGTGGAGGAGAAAGGTAGAAGCCTGAAACATAAGGAATAGTTAATGCAGTTAATTCCCATCATCAAACGCCAGGACTTTGATCCTGGGGAACTGGAAAGTTCGATTCCCACTGCAGCTCCTTGTGACTGTGGGCAAGTCACTTAACCCTCCATTGCCCCAGGGACAAAATAAGTACTTGTTGTATATATGTAAACCGCTTTGAATGTAGTTGCAAAATACCACAGAAAGGCGGTATATGAAGTCCCATTTCCCTTTCCTTAAATGTGCAAGTAAGAATCTTCAGCAGGAGCCAACAGTACCAGAATTGTGTAATGCTAACTACTGCTTTCTTTTTAGAGAAGATGCAAGAGACTTGAACGATGCTGTTATCTTTGCACCCTTAAATAAAGTGAACTTGTACAAAAATGACTAAAGGGACAGCATAGCCTTTTTGGTTACTTTCACCAGCCATCTAGGAAAGAGTTAACAGGCAGGACTATATTTTTGGGGTGGGGTGGGGTGGACTGAAGGCTGCTTCTGGCTTCCTGAAAGTCAGGGAGCTTAACAGGGAAGTTCCGGGGTAGAGGAGGAGAGAGGCTATGACATGACTGAGTGCCAATCCCTGGCTCTGCCACCTACAGCATGTGACATAGGAGGTGTAATGGACAGACAGAAACCAGAAACCCCCACACGGTTCCTTTCCTTCCTGCCTTGCTAAATCGAAAGAAGGATGCCAGCATCTGAAGCAGAGGGTACAAGAATCGTAGCTTTGGAGGAGATGAGTTCTAGCCTGTGCCTGGACTCAGTAGGTACTTATATCTGAACCCCCACCCCACCTCCCACCCTCATCTCCCAAGCTCATACCTCTCAAATCAGTGACAAAAAGAAAGTCTGCCCCCTTACTCCTCAGCCTTAGGAAAACCAAAACGAGCAGTAACTCCAAACATTTGATTTCCACCTCCCCCTTCTTTTATATATACACTAGTAAAAAAGGCCCGTTTCTGACACAAATGAAACGGGCGCTAGCAAGGTTTTCCTCGGAGTGTGTATGTTTGGGAGAGTGTATGTGAGAGTGACTGTTTGAGAGTCGGAGTGAAAGTGTGATTGTGTGAGAGAGAGCGTGAGTCTGGGTGTGAGTGTGTTTGTGAGAGAGTGTGTGTGTGAGAATGAGAGTGTGTGCAAGTGTGTATGTGAGACACAGTGTGAGTGAGAGTGTGTGTGTGTGGGCGAGAGAGAGAGTGTGTGTGAGACACAGATTCTCTGTTTCAGTGAGTGTATGAGACCAAGCGAGTGTGTGAGTGACTGTGTGGCACATAGAGAGTGAATGTGATACAGTGTGAGACAGAGTGTGTGAGAGTGAGAAAGACATTGTATATGAGAGAGAGAGTGTGAGCCGTGCCCTCCAATCCATGGCCATCTGTCCCCTGCCCCCTCCATTCATCCTTTTCCAGCAATTCCCCTCTGTCCGTGAGCCCTGCCCTCCCAATCCATGGCCATCCATGTTTGTCTGTCACCTGCCCCCTCCATTCATCCCTATCCAGCATGTCCCCTCTCTGCTTGAGGCCTGCCCTGCAATCCATATCCATCCATGGCCATCTGTCCCCTCCATTCATCCCTATGCAGCAATTCCCCTCTCCCTGAGTCCTGCCCTTCCAATCCATGCCCATCCATGCTCCTCTGTCACCTGGCCCCTCCATTTTTCCCTATCCAGCATTTCCCCTCTCTGCCTGAGGCCTGTCCTGCAATCCATATCCATCCATTGCCCATCTGTCCCCTCCATTCATCCCTATCCAGCAATTCCCCTCTCCCTGAGTCCTGCCCTTCCAATCCATGCCCATCCATGCTCCTCTGTCAACTGGCCCCTCCATTTTTCCCTATCCAGCATTTCCCCTCTCTGCCTGAGGCCTGCTCTGCAATCCATATCCATCCATGCCCATCTGTCCCCTCCATTCATCCCTATCCAGCAATTCCCCTCTCCCTGAGTCCTGCCCTTCCAATCCATGCCCATCCATGCTCCTCTGTCACCTGGCCCCTCCATTTTTCCCTATCCAGCATTTCCCCTCTCTGCCTGAGGCCTGCTCTGTAATCCATATCCATCCATGCCCATCTGTCCCCTCCATTCATCCCTATCCAGCAATTCCCCTCTCCCTGAGTCCTGCCCTTCCAATCCATGCCCATCCATGCTCATCTGTCACCTGGCCCCTCCATTTTTCCCTATCCAGCATTTCCCCTCTCTGCCTGAGGCCTGCTCTGTAATCCATATCCATCCATGCCCATCTGTCCCCTCCATTCATCCCTATCCAGCAATTCCCCTCTCCCTGAGTCCTGCCCTTCCAATCCATGCCCATCCATGCTCATCTGTCACCTGGCCCCTCCATTTTTCCCTATCCAGCATTTCCCCTCTCTCCCTGAGGCCTGCTCTGTAATCCATATCCATCCATGCCCATCTGTCCCCTCCATTCATCCCTATCCAGCAATTCCCCTCTCCCTGAGTCCTGCCCTTCCAATCCATGCCCATCCATGCTCATCTGTCACCTGGCCCCTCCATTTTTCCCTATCCAGCATTTCCCCTCTCTGCCTGAGGCCTGCTCTGTAATCCATATCCATCCATGCCCATCTGTCCCCTCCATTCATCCCTATCCAGCAATTCCCCTCTCCCTGAGTCCTGCCCTTCCAATCCATGCCCATCCATGCTCATCTGTCACCTGGCCCCTCCATTTTTCCCTATCCAGCATTTCCCCTCTCTGCCTGAGGCCTGCTCTGTAATCCATGCTCCTCTGTCCCCTGCCGCCTCCATTCATCCTCTTCCAGCAAGTCCCCTCTCGCCCTTCCATGACCCCCCCCCCCCCCCTCGCATCCATGCGACCAAGCGAGTGTGTGAGTGACTGTGTGGCACATAGAGAGTGAATGTGATACAGTGTGAGACAGAGTGTGTGAGTGAGAAAGACATTGTATATGAGAGAGAGAGTGTGAGCCGTGCCCTCCCAATCCATGGCCATCTGTCCCCTGCCCCCTCCATTCATCCTTTTCCAGCAATTCCCCTCTGTCCGTGAGCCCTGCCCTCCCAATCCATGGCCATCCATGTTTGTCTGTCACCTGCCCCCTCCATTCATCCCTATCCAGCATGTCCCCTCTCTGCTTGAGGCCTGCCCTGCAATCCATATCCATCCATGGCCATCTGTCCCCTCCATTCATCCCTATGCAGCAATTCCCCTCTCCCTGAGTCCTGCCCTTCCAATCCATGCCCATCCATGCTCCTCTGTCACCTGGCCCCTCCATTTTTCCCTATCCAGCATTTCCCCTCTCTGCCTGAGGCCTGTCCTGCAATCCATATCCATCCATTGCCCATCTGTCCCCTCCATTCATCCCTATCCAGCAATTCCCCTCTCCCTGAGTCCTGCCCTTCCAATCCATGCCCATCCATGCTCCTCTGTCAACTGGCCCCTCCATTTTTCCCTATCCAGCATTTCCCCTCTCTGCCTGAGGCCTGCTCTGCAATCCATATCCATCCATGCCCATCTGTCCCCTCCATTCATCCCTATCCAGCAATTCCCCTCTCCCTGAGTCCTGCCCTTCCAATCCATGCCCATCCATGCTCCTCTGTCACCTGGCCCCTCCATTTTTCCCTATCCAGCATTTCCCCTCTCTGCCTGAGGCCTGCTCTGTAATCCATATCCATCCATGCCCATCTGTCCCCTCCATTCATCCCTATCCAGCAATTCCCCTCTCCCTGAGTCCTGCCCTTCCAATCCA
Source organism: Microcaecilia unicolor (assembly GCF_901765095.1). Classification (NCBI taxonomy): domain Eukaryota; kingdom Metazoa; phylum Chordata; class Amphibia; order Gymnophiona; family Siphonopidae; genus Microcaecilia; species Microcaecilia unicolor. The sequence goes on along the minus strand of NC_044033.1, from coordinate 216,810,353 downwards.
TGCCCATCCATGCTCATCTGTCACCTGGCCCCTCCATTTTTCCCTATCCAGCATTTCCCCGCTCTGCCTGAGGCCTGCTCTGTAATCCATATCCATCCATCCCCATCTGTCCCCTCCATTCATCCCTATCCAGCAATTCCCCTCTCCCTGAGTCCTGCCCTTCCAATCCATGCCCATCCATGCTCATCTGTCACCTGGCCCCTCCATTTTTCCCTATCCAGCATTTCCCCTCTCTGCCTGAGGCCTGCTCTGTAATCCATATCCATCCATGCCCATCTGTCCCCTCCATTCATCCCTATCCAGCAATTCCCCTCTCCCTGAGTCCTGCCCTTCCAATCCATGCCCATCCATGCTCATCTGTCACCTGGCCCCTCCATTTTTCCCTATCCAGCATTTCCCCTCTCTGCCTGAGGCCTGCTCTGTAATCCATATCCATCCATGCCCATCTGTCCCCTCCATTCATCCCTATCCAGCAATTCCCCTCTCCCTGAGTCCTGCCCTTCCAATCCATGCCCATCCATGCTCATCTGTCACCTGGCCCCTCCATTTTTCCCTATCCAGCATTTCCCCTCTCTGCCTGAGGCCTGCTCTGTAATCCATGCTCCTCTGTCCCCTGCCGCCTCCATTCATCCTCTTCCAGCAAGTCCCCTCTCGCCCTTCCATGACCCCCCCCCCCCCTCGCATCCATGCTACGCTCTCTCCCATGTCCCAGCCTGGCCCGCCCTCTTCTTCCCTCCCCCCCCCTTCGCATCCATGCCCCCCCCCCCTTCGCATCCATGCCTCGCATCCATGCCCCCCCACCCCTTCGCATCCATGCTTCCTTTTTTTTTTTTTTTAATTCTTTTTAACTTTACCTCCGTGGCGGTTCGTGCAGCGAAGCGTCAGGGAAGGAGGCGGCGCTCCCGACGTCTAGCCTTCCCTTCGCTGTGTTCCGCCTTGTTTTGAAGGCGGAACACAGCGAAGGGAAGGCTAGACGTCGGGAGCGCCGCCTCCTTCCCTGACGTTTCGCTTCCGGATTTGTTTGTTTTGTCGCGAGGGCGGGGCAGAGACGGCTGGCTGGCTTGAAGGCTTCACACCACGAATCCCCGAACCCTTCAGCCTCAGCCTGGGAGTGACGTCAGATGGCTTCAAGGCTTCAAGGCTTCAGGCTTCAGGCTTCAAGGCTTCAAGGCTTCAGACTTCCGGCTTCAAGCTTCCGGCTTCACAGAACGTTCACGGTGCGTTTTATATTATATATTAGAAGATATATATATGGGGGGGGGGGGGGGAGGGCAGCAAAAGTTAAAATGTTAAACGGCTAAAGTCCTTTCAGACTCCCTTCTTGGCAAAGGACTGCCGGTCAAAATAGGAGACTTTTTTTTTTTACAGGGAGAATTCTGAAATGAAATCTTAATAAAAAGATGAGGAGGAGGGAATGCCCCCTCTTTCCCACTCCCCAACACCCATGCACCCTACAAGAATTTTTATAAACGTTTTGTTGTTGTTTTTTAATTCGTACTGCTTTGTTTCTCGGTTTTTGGTTTCGTTTTCCTATCAGTGCAGACAGATCTGTTTGTGATAGCACCTCTGCTTCTTCTGCGTCTCTCTGTCTCTGGCTTTGTTTGGGTACTGGCCTGGGTGGCTTTGTTTATGTCTCTTGTCTGTCTCTCTGGTTTCTGGCTGTTTCTGTTTGTATGCCTCTGGTTTCTGTTTCTCTCTCTTTTGTATGAGTGTGTATCTCTGTCTGTGTCTCTCCCAACATATCTGATGTCTCTCTGGCTTAAGATTGAGGAAGTTTACGATTTGTACACATGTTGCCAAAGTAACTTTAAAAAAATGTGTGTAACTTGCTCTCACCCAGAAGCAGGTTCACGCTCGGGAGGTATCGTCCAGAAAGGTACATGGAAATACTTTAAGAGGAAATATTGAGGAAATATTTTTTCACTCAACGAATAATTAAGCTCTGGAGCTCTGCCCGAGGATGTGGTAACAGCGGTTAGTATATCTGGGTTTATAAAAGGTTTGGACAAATTCTTGGAGGAAAAGTCCATAGTCTGCTATTGAGGCAGACATGGGAAGCAACTGTTTGTCCTGGGATTTGTAGTATGGAATGTTGCTACTCTTTGAGATTCTGCATGGAATCTTGTCACTCTTTACGATTCCAGAATCTTGCTGTTCTTTGGGATTCTACATGGAATCTTGTCATTCTTTAGGATTCCGGAATCATGCTATTCTTTGGAATTCTACATGGAATCTTGTCACTCTTTAGGATTCCAGAATCTTGCTATTCCTTGAGGTTCTACAAGGAATCTTGTCACTCTTTACGATTCCAGAACCTTGCTATTCTTTGGGGTTCTACATGGAATGTTGCTACGATTTGGGTTTCTGCCAGGTACTTGTGACCTGGCTTGGCCACTGTTTGGAAAACAGGATACTGGGCTAGATGGACCATTGGTCTGACCCAGTATATGGCTACTCTTATGTTCTTATCATCAGAGAATAGGACCCAGTATTCACTGTCCAAGCCTTTCAGGGGTTTACCCAGACAGGAACTACCAGCCGCGGGCAGACAGCATCCTACCCATAATCCCAGTTTGCAGCGAAACTCCCCAATCTCCAGGCTTCTCTATTCGGCTCAGGAGATTAACAGTAACAACTTCGATCCTGCTCTCCTCTCAAGGATTTCTCGGCAGGCACCCCTCTTTAGTTCTAACCAGTCACTTGGTGGGGGTTTAGACGTTGTTGACACAGGCTACCAAGGACAAGTTTCACAGCACTGCCCTTCTTTGAAAAGTAATTCATCAGCTCCACTCCAGAATCAGGACATCCTCCACTGTCAGATGGACTCATGATCATTTCCATGCAGGGTTCCTCCCACACTTGGCTTCAGTATAACGGGGGGGGGGGGTACATATGGAAAGAGAAAATTATCACTTACTGAAAGGAAACACACAAGTTAATTCTCCCCTCCCCCCCCCATTCCTCCTTTTGGATAATTTTGCTTCCCCCCCCCCTATTCTTTTCATGCATTCATTTTAATGAAAATATTTTAACACACCTCAGAACTTTTAATGCATGCTGATCAACTTAAGACACCTTAATTCTGGGTTAACACGTGTTTAATTGATTTAGTGCACACTAAAACTTTGAGGGCACATTAACAAATCAAATGCAGGGTCGCAGAGAGACAGAGCTGGGCCGGGGCAGGGCCGCCGCAGTCGCAGCCACCTCCCACTTGGGACGCAGCTGCCGCCCACCCCCCACTTGGGACACAGCTAATGCCGCTGCTGCCCCTTACTTGCTCGGTCAATCAGGCCACCACCGCCCCCCCCCCCCGCCCCCTCCTACATCAGAGCATCTGCTCCTCAGCCTCCCAGGGGGTCCCGGCGCCAGGGTCTGTGTGCTGAGACCGGGTTATCACGTTAGTGCAATCACCCGGGTCCCTTCAGGAGAAGGAGAGAGAGAACCCCGGTGCCAGGCCCCCCTTGGAGGCCGGGCCTGGGAAATTTTGCCCCCCCCCCCCCTCTCGGCAGCCCTGACCAAATGTACGCTAACCAATACATAATCTTATACCCTGATTGTTCTCTGGTAAGTCTTTCCTTTTCTCTGTCTCTCCCCTCCCACCCCCTTTCTCTGGGTCCCCTGAAATAGTGTGTGAGCCTAAATGCGCAGTTATTACGATGTGTGCACTTATATTATGGAAAGAGCTTGTGCGCACAAGTCAGCACACGCAGAAGGCATGGCCACACGCTGTATTCAGATGTATGGTAATGAGCTCAGTGAAGTGTTTTGTTCAATACAGAGAGCTTTCAATGCACTCCCAATGTAAGACATGTTTTGTTCGTGGATCGGATGTCATGCCGGTTCATGTGATTTAACTGCTTGTTTTGTCTCCTTGTGCAAGCAGAAGGAAGCCCCTGTAAGTTTCAAAGGCAGACGGGAGGTAACAAACAGGTGCGCGTGAATAGAGGCCGACCTAATTTCAATTTCGTTTTCTAATTCGGTACTGAAATTGACCCAAAATCTGGGCTCGGGTTTCTACCGACCACTGCACATTTGGCAGAAACGGAAACTCCCCCCCCCCCCCCCCACACACACACACCTGCGATCAATCTCCAACCCCCAACCTGCAGAAAACAGGTTGCACTGCCGTCCAGCCCCCCTCCTCCCACCGGCAGAGACCTGGCCTCCCGGGTGCCCAACCAAACTGTAGGCCCTCCCCAGGCCTACCTTAATAAACCATGGTGGTCTAGTGGCCTCTTCAGGGACAGGAACGGAGCTCACTCATTCCTACCCACTGCCTCCGCCGACTGCCAAGACTTCCTGTGGCAGCCTTGCGACACAGCCATGGGAGGCCCCAGCAGCCATTTTGAGATTGGCACCCAGGGTAGTCGGGCAGCCTTGGGGGGGTGGGGGGTCAGGATTCTGCCGGGGAGGGGGGAAAGTGTAACCCATTTTCTGCGGGGGGGGGGGGTGCATGTTTTCTGCCAGGAAGGGGGCGGGCAGGGAGGGCAAGTCGTTTTCAGTTTTGGCTTTGCTTCCTGCCAAAACCGAGCGGTGAATTTCAGCCATGGATTCAGTTTTGACTGGAACCAAAGCACTGGTTTTGGTCGGCTTCCATTGCACAATGACGCCTGTTCTGCATATGATTGTGAGTCTTGCAAGAACTTTCACGTGCAAGCAGTTTTTGCGAGGCCCATATGTAGGCACAGAGGAACAAGCAACAATCGCTGACCCTTTCAGTTGGTGTTTGGACATGGCAGAGGAAGCTGTGCGATCCCAGGAGTAATCAATATCCCGACAGGTGCCTGTTTCGCTTCAGTGCTTTGTCAAAGGAAAATCAGTCTCTCTCTCTCCTACTACTCAGGATTAAGCAGGATTTTCCCTTGACAAAGCACTGAAGCGAAACAGGCACCTGTCGGGATATTGATTACTCCTGGGATCGCACAAGTTTAAGTGCACAGATAAGTGTTATACAGAAGTCATCTCCACTAGAATTAATGACACAATATTGGTCAGTTGAAAGAAATTTAGCTATCCACAAAATAAGCAACAAAAAATAATTTAAAAATTATTTCAGTAGTCGTGGATGGTTGGGGGATGTCTATGATTATAATCGTCACAGCGATCAGGCATACCAGATGTATGATAAAAGAATTGCCTAGTGACTGTATGAGACTTCCCTAAAACAAAGCAATCTTGTGACCATCTGGCACTATTCGAACTCTACTATTGATTGGTTGTAACCTAGAAATAAGCAGTGGATTTTCCCCAAGTCCGTTTTAATAAGGGTCTATGGACTTTTCTTTTTGGAAGCCATCCAAAACTTTTTTAAACTCTGCTAAGCTAACTGCTTTTATTACATTCTCTGGCAACGAATTCCAGAGTTTAATTACACATTGAGTGAAGAAAAGGTTTTTCTGTTGTTTTAAATTTACTACTTTGTAGCTTCATTGCTTGCCCCCTAGTCCTAGTATTTTTTGAAAGAGTAAACAAGCGATACGTACCGCCGTCAGCGAGCACGTCAACCACGTAAGTCTTTTTTTGATGTTTCCCTTTGCGGTGCTGGAAATCTACTTTTTAAATAAGCGCATAACAAGGAATGAGGAGTAAAGTGAGCCCTTTGTATCCCCCTTACATTACCATAATGTATCTGGGGGTGCAGATGGCCTTCTGAGGGTAACTAAGGTAGGTGTAGGGATAGAAAAGAGGCAAGTGGAGAGGGTACCGCAGGAGTAGTAGAGGCACAGAGGGGGATCTCAGACCAACCTCCCAACTCTCAACAGCCAGCGGAGGAGTCAGTGTTGGGTGAAAATCAAAATCACTAAGTACAAAATCAATTTGAAATCAAAATTAGTAAGCCAGTTGTGATTTCAAATTGAAATCAATCGGCACAGCGAGGTACTATTATTAAATGTAATTGTCATGGGACAGGATTATAGACTAATCTGTCAATATTGTTAAGTGCGAACATGCAAATTGCAAGTCCATATATAGCAAGAATTAATATATAAATAGGGTTTACGTACTTAGGTAGCTTAGGCTCAAGTTTAGACTTTGTCTTGAGTTTAGATCTCATCGGTGTTATTGACCATCACAGTAATAAATCCATGAATCCTAAGATCTAATCAACATCTGTCAGCAAATAAGTTTTAATTTTGTAACTGAAAAAAGATAATGTGATTTTAAATCTAAAATCAAAATCATTTCAAATCAAAAATCGTACAAAATGATTTTAAATTGCCATTTCAATGTACTTGATTTGAAATCATACCCATCACTGGGAAGATCAGCTGATATCTGTGCCAGGTTGTGACTTTCATTATGGAGCCGGATCCTGAGACATCAGGAGAACAGGGTGGGGAAGAGCTCCATGCATATCACACCATTTCACTCTCGGTCTCCTCCAAAAAGCAAGGTACTGTATTGTGTCTGCACCATCGGCAGCTTCAGGGGTGTGCAACTGCGGTCACATACACATTTGTGGGTATCATGTGATCTTCTGGGGTCCAGTGGTGGGTTATGGGATATAAGCTGAACCAGTTCTGGTTTTACTCCCCACCCTATCCTCCCTCCTTCCTTGTTGCACCCCTAAAACCTGCCAAAAGCCTACAAAAGCTACAAAGAGAAACAAAGCCATTTCTCACTCCCTGGGGACCCAAAATCCAGTTGGTGTCCCTCAGATTGAGACCAAGCCACTGTTGGTGGGGGTGTAGTTATGAAGGCCTAAACCATGTAGTTCCAGAGCTGGTAATTTATTTATTTTGATTTTGCTCACACCTTAGTTATACTGGATATTTCTCTGACCCAGGAGGGCTCACAATCTAAGTTTGTACCTGAGGCAATGGAGAGTTAAGTGACTTGCCCAAGATCACAAGGAGCAGAAGTGGGATTTGAACCAGCCACCTCTGGATTGCAAGAACTGATGCTCTGACCATTAGGCCACTCCTCCACCCCCTACCCATAATCTACAGATGGTGAAGTGTGGAAACATTGTTTTTCTTCTGTGGATTATAAAATAACAAACAAGGACATTTGTTGCCAGCAAGCACCACCCCCCTTCCTCCCCTCTTCTGGTCAGGTAACTGAAAGACAATGAATCATGCAATTCACTGTTTTTGATGGGTGTGTTCAAAGAGCCCATTTGAAGACTACTTGGCTGCAGCAGGTTTCCATCTTTTGAGAACTAATTAGCATTTGAAGGGAGCAAAGCAATGGATATGGAGGGAGAGAGACAAGATTCTTGTAGCATAAAGCCAAGGGAAGGAGAATGCAAGGGTGGAAACTGGATCCTGACCCTTTGAAGTGAGATAAAGATTCTTTTGCCGTCATCTGTGTTACTATGTATGTATGTTTTACTGAGGATGTGTTTAATTAACGAAAGGACTGAAATGTATCTTTTAAGGAAATGCAATATTGTTTATGTACCTTGTGGCAATTATGACAAACAAATGACATATCTTAGATGATGTATTCTTGGGAAAACCAGTTCTTTGGGCTGAGAAACTCTGTCTAAGTGCCTGGTCTGAAAGGCAGGACGGAACGCTGACAGTCTTCTTCACTTTGTCTCAGCATACTAAGGAATAGGAGTGAATTTCCACGGCAAGTCCCTTTGTTTTATGTTTAATTATTTATTTTTATTACATTTGTACTCCGCGCTTTCCCACTCATGGCAGGCTCAATGCGGCTTACATGGGGCAGTGGAGGGTTAAGTGACTTGCCCAGTGTCACAAGGAGCTGCCTGTGCCTGAAGTGGGAATCGAACTCAGTTCCTCAGGACCAAAGTCCACCACCCTAATCACTCCTCCACTTGAGGTTCTACATGGAATGTTGCTATTCCACTAGCAACATTCCATGTAGAAGTCGGCCCTTGCAGATCACCAATGTGGCTGCGCAGGCTTCTGCTTCTGTGAGTCTGACGTCCTGCACGTACGTGCAGGACGTCAGACTCACAGAAACAGAAGCCTGCGCAGCCTTCTACATGGAATGTTGCTAGTGGAATAGCAGCATTCCATGTAGAATCTCCAATAGTATCTATTTTATTTTTGTTACATTTGTACCCTGCGCTTTCCCACTCATGGCAGGCTTAATGCGGCTTACATGGGGCAATGGAGGGTTAAGTGACTTGCCCAGTGTCACAAGGAGCTGCCTGTGCCTGAAGTGGGAATCGAACTCAGTTCCTCAGGACCAAAGTCCACCACCCTAATCACTCCTCCACTTGAGGTTCTACATGGAATGTTGCTATTCCACTAGCAACATTCCATGTAGAAGTCGGCCCTTGCAGATCACCAATGTGGCTGCGCAGGCTTCTACATGGAATGTTGCTAGTGGAATAGCAGCATTCCATGTAGAATCTCCAATAGTAGCAACATTCCATGTAGAATCTCCAATAGTATCTATTTTATTTTTGTTACATTTGTACCCCGCGCTTTCCCACTCATGGCAGGCTCAATGCGGCTTACATGAGGCAATGGAGGGTTAAGTGACTTGCTACTACTACTCAGGGGCGTATCTGCGTGGGGCCTCAGGGGCCTGGGCCCCCGCAGATTTCGCCCTGGACCCCCCTACCGCTGCCAACCCTCCCCCTCCGTTGCTCGCCTACCTTCGCTGGCGGGGGACCCCAACCCCCGCCAGCCGAGGTCCGCGTCCTCCTGCCGCTGCCGGCTGCCTTTGGTCCTTTAATTCTTCCATTGAAGCTGGCGCCGACGAAAGTTTCTTTTGAGTCTGACGTCGCTGCACGTTGTACGTGCAGGACGTCAGACTCAGAAATTGTTTCTGAGTCTGACGTCCTGCACGTACAACGTGCAACGTGCAGCGACGTCAGATTCAAAAGAAACTTTTTCGTCGGCGCCAGCTTCAATGGAAGAATGAAAGGACCAAAGGCAGCCGGCAGCGGCAGGAGGACGCGGACCTCGGCTGGCGGGGGTTGGGGTCCCCCGCCAGCGAAGGTAGGCGAGCAACGGAGGGGGAGGGTTAGCAATGGCAGCGGCTGGGGGGAGGGGGATCGGCAATGGCGGCAGCGGCGGCGGCGGCGGGGGGGGGGGGCTATAATGTGCCCCCCCTCTCTGGCCCTGGCCCCCCCTACCGCCGCAGTTCAGATACGCCCCTGCTACTACTACTATTTAGCATTTCTATAGCGCTACAAGGCATACGCAGCGCTGCACAAACATAGAAGAAAGACAGTCCCTGCTCACAAGGAGCTGCCTGTGCCTGAAGTGGGAATCGAACTCAGTTCCTCAGGACCAAAGTCCACCACCCTAACCACTAGGCCACTTCTCCATCCCTTATTACCCTGCTTTTTATTTGCTACTACTAATTTCTTATTTTTCATATTCGGTAAAAATACATTTAATTAACGTGAGAAGCTTCTTTTGTTTATAGTTGTTTTTTTGTACTTATCAGGCTGGCAGTCCTAAGAAATCAGTTGGGGAATTCGTCTGGGTGAGGTGTACACTGATCAAGAATTAGAAGAAATCCCATTACACACACCAGTAACTGGGTTTTCTCCTCCTTCAGGATGTTGGTGCCACTCTGGTCTCTGCTAGCTTATGCCCTCCTCTGCCAGTTCCTGCAGCACCAGACGTCAGAGGCTGGTAAGGATTCAACTTCCATTTGCTTTGCTGTTCTCAGATTCTGCACTTCTCCCTGATTCTCTGGTTACCCCATCGCCTGCTGGTGAAAAAGTGCCATGTAAAATAGAGCCACATGGTCACCTGTTTCCTGGATTAACTGGCCGGCTGTTTATGAGCCAGTCTTTCTCCAGTCCACCTTCCAGCTTTGCCTCCTTCCATCTTAGGGACTGTACAAAACCTGGCCCATACAAATAGAAATCTAACATATGAATGCATAGAGTTACCATATGTCCGGTTTTACCCGGACGGCCGGACAACTGTGCAGGCTGGTGGGCGGGCCTAATGGTGTCCTATCCTAGCCTCCCCTTATTGTACTGCCCTGGTGGTCTAGTGACCACTTCGGGGCAGGAAAGAGCCCCCTCTTTCCTGCCCGGATAGCTGCCCTGCATTCGGTTCCCCTTGCAATGCTGAGTACTGACGGTCCCGGCACCAATTCAAAATGGCCACTGAGAGTTGTAGTCTCGCGAGGCTGCTTCAACTCTCGGCAGCCATTTTGAATCGGCAGCGGCAGGCAAAACCACCCCAAACCAGAGACAAGCCAGAACAGGACTGGAACACCGGACTGGAGTTGCAGCAGAGGCAAACAAGCTGGAACAGGCAGAGCAGGAAACAGCTAGGCTTCACCTGCACTTGACCGCCGTTCCCCAGGAGTTGAGCCCCTGGGTGCAGGCGGCCGGCAGGACTTTGCAGGACAGGGCAGGAGCTGGATACCAACAGGCAACATACAACAGAGTAGGACTAAAAGCTGCTAGGTAGCCACTAAGAAAGAAACACAGACAGGTGAGAATCAGAATTGAAAGCTGCCAAGCAGCCACAGAGAAAAAAACACAGACAACCAAAAACCAGACAAGGAAATAAGCAATAAAACCTAAGTTAAACTACACACAGACTAACTAGAATCAAACAAGGATTTCAAACAAGAACTGGACTAGGCAGAAGTGCACAAAGCACACCAACATACCAGGGACCTTAGACGAAGCAAAGGCAAAGCAGAGAGTTTCCAAATGGCTAATAAGCCCAGTAGCAGTTAGGCTCAGCTGCAGGAATCACCAGGCAGCTATGGGTGCTGTGCAGGCTCAAACAAAACAAGCAAGCCTGGCCACCCGGAAGATCTGGACCGGACTGGGCTGAAATCTGGAACGGGTGACAGTAACCAGACAGTCCATTGCAGCCACCAGGTCTGGCCACCAGGTGTCGAGAAGAAGGAGAGCATGGAACATGGGCACCACCGTGACATATAGTAACCCTATGAATGCAGATAACTGGAAAACCCATCTCATCTGTACATTCCCCCAACCTACAGACCCAAATCCATTTCTGGGTTTCCGTCACCTCCTCACTCTTCAGATCCCTTAAGCCTACATCAGGCTTTCTTGAAATTTTATTAGTGTTTTTGACTCTGTCGCCTCCTCTGGAATGCCATTCTATGTGCCAATCATTGTTTCTGTGAAGAAATATTTTCTGAATCTAATTTCCATCATAAATTGGGGCAACTATGCGGTGGCATAATACCCCGAATTCTATATAAGGCGCAGCAAGTAGCGTGCTTTAAATTGTGGGGCTGCAACCAATGTACGCATGCCACTCAATTGAGTAACGAGCCATTCAGTCATGATAATTGGCCGATAACAACCAATTATCATCACTAATTGGCCATAATTGGAATTTACCATGGGTATTATTAGGAAAGGTATGGAAAACAGGTGTGAGGATGTTATAATGCTGTTATATCGCTCCATGGTGCAACCGCACCTTGAGTATTGTGTCCAATTCTGGTCGCCGCATCTCAAGAAAGATATAGTGGAATTGGAAAAGGTGCAGCGAAGGGCGACTAAAATGATAGCGGGGATGAAGAAAGACTAAGGAGGCTAGGGCTTTTCAGTTTGGAGAAGAGACGGCTGGGGGGGAGACATGATATAGGCATATAAAATAATGAGTGGAGTGGAACAGGTGGATGTGAAGCGTCTGTTCACGCTTTCCAAAAATACTAGGACTAGGGGGCATGCGATGAAACTACAGTGTAGTAAATTTAAAACAAATTGGAGAAAATCTTTCTTCACCCAACGCATGATTAAACTCTGGAATTCGTTGCCGGAGAACGTGGTGAAGGCGGTTAGCTTGGCAGAGTTTAAAAAGGGGTTAGACGGTTTCCTAAAGGACAAGTCCATAAACCACTACTAAATGGACTTGGGAGAAATCCACAATTTTGGGAATAACATGTATAGAATGTTTGTACGTTTGGGAAGCTTGCCAGGTGCCCTTGGCCTGGATTGGCCGCTGTCGTGGACAGGATGCTGGGCTCGATGGACCCTTGGTCTTTTCCCAGTGTGGCATTACTTATGTACTTCTGTTTAGGTGTATTCTAAACAGAGGCTCACATAAATTCCAATGCACGTGGCTGAAAAGGGGGCATGGCCATGGGAGGAGTGTAGGCGTGACAAGGGTGTCAATCACATTCACCCGCGTTGTTATAAGATTCAGGGGAATGCATGTAAATTTAGGCAGGAGCATTTACACCAGGTTTTCAGTGGTGTAGATTGCTGCGCCTAAATGTCACGTGCTCTCCCGGCCTATGCGCTATTCTATAAGTACATACATAAGTATTGCCATACTGGGACAGACCACCAAAGTTCCATCAAGCCCAGCATCCTGTTTCTAACAGTGGCCAACCTAGGTCACAAATACCTAGCAAGATCCCAAAAAAGTACAAAACATTTTATGCAGCTTATCCCAGAAATAGTGGATTTTCCCAAGTCCGATTTAATAATTGTCTGTGGACTTTTCCTTTAGGAAGCCGTCCAAACCTTTTTTAAACTCTGCTAGGCTAACCGCCTTTACCACGTTCTCTGGCAACGAATTCCAGAGTTGAATTACACGTTGAGTGAAGAAACATTTTCTCAGATTTGTTTTAAATTTACTACATTGTAGCTTCATCGCATGCCCCCTAGTCCTAGTATTTTTGGAAAGCGTAAACAGACGCTTCACGTCTACCCGTTCCACTCCACTCATTATTTTATAGACCGCTATCATATCTCCTCTCCAAGCTGAAGAGCCCTAGCCACTTTAGCCTTTCCTCATAGGGAAGTCGTCCCATCCCCTTTATCATTTTCGTCGCCCTTCTCTGCACCTTTCCTAATTCCACTATATCTTGTTTGAGATGCGTTGACCAGAACTTAACACAACGTTCGAAGTGCGGTCACACCATGGAGGGATACAAAGGCATTATAACATCCTCATCATACTGTAGATGTGATTTCTAGAATATCGCTACATGTGTTAATATGATTCGCCTACATTTAAGATGCATTATCTGGCCCAATGTGTCTGTGTTTTTGTTTTGGGAGGGGTGGCAATCTGTTTTATCTATTCTATGCTAAAGCACAGTGTGTGTTTGTTTTGGAAGGGGTGTGTGTATGGGTTGTGTGTGTGTTTATGTTCATCTGTTTGAGGCAGGGGCGTATCTGCGTGGGGCCACAGGGGCCTGGGCCCCCCGCAGATTTCGCCCTGGCCCCCCTCCCCGCCGTCAACCCTCCCCCGCTGCTTACTTTTGCTGGCGCCGAGGTCCGACCCGCAATCTCCGTTTTTCGTCTACCTCCGTGGCCATGCTTCCAGGAAGTAACGCTGCAGTGCTGATTCGTTGAATCCAGTTCGGCGTCTGACGTCAGACGTCGAACTGGATTCAACGAATCAGCACTGCAGCGTTACTTCCTGGAAGCATGGCCACGGAGGAAGACGAAAAACGGAGATTGCGGGTCGGACCTCGGCGCCAGCAAAAGTAAGCAGCGGGGGAGGGTTGACGGCGGGGAGGGGGTGGAGAGAGAGGCGGCGGGGGGGGGGGAGGGAGGGAGGCAAAAATGTGCCCCCCCTCTCTGGCTGTGGCCCCCCCTACCGCCGGATTCTAGATACGCCCCTGGTTTGAGGAGGAGTGGCAGCTTGTACTATGATAGAGTAGCATGTGGACACTGGTCTCCTCGCTATTTTCTGTGGATGTCAGTTCCTAGATTCCCCCTTTCTGTCCTCTGCAGTGGAGAAGTTCTCCGTCATAGGTCCAGACCAGCCTCTGATCGCAATCATTGGCGAGGATGCCATTCTGCCCTGCCACCTCTCCCCTGCAGTCAGCGCAGAAGACATGGAGGTGCGCTGGTTCCGCTACAAGTTCCATAATGTCGTGCACCTGTACCAGAATGGCAAGGACGAGAACGACCGGCAGCTGCCAGACTACCAGGGCAGGACAGAGTTCATGAAGAGGAACATCAGCCATGGCAGTGTGGCCCTGAGGATACGCCGGCTCAGACTCTCCGACGAGGGGCAGTATCGCTGCTTCTTTGACAACAAGACCGTATATGAGGAAGCCGTACTGGAGCTGAAGGTGGCAGGTAACCTAACAATGCGGGAGCTTTTTCTTGTCTTTAAACCTCTCCTTTGCCTTCTTTTTCTCTTTCCTTTTTTCTGTCTGCTTTAGGGATCAAGTAGTCATAACGAGCTAGATTCTATATATGGCGTCTGAAACTTCTGCCTGGAAAAAAAAAAGCCTAAAGTACGCCTAAATTGTAGAGAATACACCTACAGTTCCGCACGGTTTACAGAACCAGTGTCCATCCGCATGACTGAATTTAGTAATGCGAAGGTGACAAATTGAAACGATGATGCTGTGTGGTCTAGAAAATTTATTTGTCGGCAAAATCAACTTGACACTGCAGTCTAGTTGTCACAAGTCGAGAGAAGATTCTTATAGATATTTACTTGAAACACTACATTACAGCAAGTGTTACTGGCAGACTTATCCACACTACATTGGAAGACTCCTGAGGCAGGTCGTTGGGCCGAAACACGGCCATGTCGAGTTGATTTTGCTGATTTAATAAGTCTTCTAGACCACACAGCATCATGATTTCAATTTGTCACCTTCGCTGTTTCCTAAGTGTGTTCATCTCTGCGAGGTTGTGTTCTTCTGTACTCTTGTAAATTTAGTTGTGGCCAATTACACCAAATAAAACTTGGTGTAAACACCGATACCTAAAGTATGCGTGGATTGGGCATATTCTATAACAGTGTGCATAGATTTTAGAAACGCCTACAACACGCCCATGACCACGCCCCCTTTTCAACTATGCGACTTAAAATTTAGGTGCATCACGTTATAGAACACACTTAGTCACACGCATAAATTCTAATTAATGCCACTTAGTGTCAAAAGTTGCTTGTTAAATAGCAATTATCAGCACTGATTAGCTTGCTAACTAATTAAGTTGCTTGCAACTTTGGTCACATTATATGGAATCTGGGGGAATGCACTCAGAGAACGCTGGGCGCCATGATAATATTTTTAAAGCCATGTAAGAAGATATGTAGTCCTTGAACTGCCAAATCCATAAACTCTTCTGTAGATATCATGCCTATCTCTTTCTCACTCTCTCTGTCTCCCTCTTTCTTTGGGAGTAAAATGCATTGTTACAGCTGCATTGGACTTCCAACAAGGCTGAGACATCCTGTCCAAGGTGGACGTGGTTAACAGCCAAACATAAATAAACCTAGGGAGAATGGGTATGTGGGAAACCAGCCTCACTAATTTTGGGGGCTGTATGAATTATTACAAACCTTTGGAAAGAAATCATGGGTGTCAGTTCAAATATTGGTCTTGTAAGAATCGGAGAGGAAGATGACAAGGCTGGAAAGACCCTACAAGTTGGGATGGTGGAGCCCAGCCTTTTGGAGATTTGGGCATGCTTGGGAGGAGACTTACAGGGGAATTTTCGAAAGAGAAGGGTGCCCATCTTCCGACACAAATCCGGAGATGGGCGTCCTTCTCTCAGGGTCGCCCAAATTGGCATAATCGAAAGCCGATTTTGGGCGCCCTCAACTGCTTTCCGTCACGGGGATGACCAAAGTTCACGGGGGCGTGTCGGCACCATACCGAAGGTGGGACTGGGGCGTGATTAAGAGATGGGCGTCCTCAGCCAATAATGGAAAAAAGAAGGGCGTCCCTGATGAGCACTTGGCCAACTTTACTTGGTCCATTTTTTCTTGCGACCAAGCCGCGAAAATGCCCAAATTGACCAGATGACCACCGGAGAGAATTGGGGATGACCTGCCCTGACTCCCCCAGTGGTCACTAACCCCCTCCCACCCTCAAAGAAACAACTTTAAAAACTTTTGTTGCCAGCCTGAAATGTCAAACTCAGGTCCGTCACAGCAGTATGCAGGTCCCTGGGAAGGGAGGTATATGTGTGTCAGCGGAGGCATAGAGGGGCATAATCGAACGGCGCCGGCGAAATAGATTGCCGGTGATCTATTTTGGCGGTGACGCAACAGCTGGCCGTAACCGTATTATCAAAAAAGATGGCCGGCCATCTTTTCTTTCGATAATACGGTTTGGCCCGGCCAAATGCCAGAGTTCGCCGGGTTTGAGATGGCCGTTTTTGTTTTTCAGCGATAATGGAAAAAAATGCCGGTCATCTCAAACCCGGCGAAATCCAAGGCATTTGGTCATGGGAGGAGCCAGCATTTGTAGTGCACTGGCCCCTCTGACATGCCAGGACACCAACCGGGCACCCTAGGGGGCACTTCTAAAAAATTTTTTAAAATACACAAATAGCTCCCAGGTGCATAGCTCCCTTACCTTGGGTGCTGAGCCCCCCAAATCCCCCCCAAACCCACTCCCCACAACTCTACACCATTACTATAGCCCTTATGGGTGAAGGGGGGCACCTAAATGTGGGTACAGTGGGTTTTTTTTGGGGGGGGGGTTGGAGGGCTCAACACTTACCACCACAAGTGTAACAGGTAGGGGGGGGGATGGACCTGGGTCTGCCTGCCTGAAGTGCACTGCACCCATTAAAAACTGCTCCAGGGACTTGCGTACTGCTGTCAGGGAGCTGGGTATGATATTTGAGGCTGGCATACAGGCTGGCAAAAAAGGTTTTTATTTTTATTTTTTTAGTGTGGGAGGGGGTTGGTGACCACTGGGGGAGTACGGGGAGGTCATCCCCCATTCCCTCCGGTGGTCATCTGGTCAGTTGGGGCACCTTTTTGAGGCTTGGTCGTGAAAATAAAAGGACCAAGTAAACCCGGCGAAATACTGATTAACGCCGCTTTTTTTTTCCATTATCCGCGAAAGCCGGCCATCTGGTAGCCACGCCCATGCCCGCCCATGTCCCGCCTTTGCTATGCCACCGACACGCCCCCTTGAACTTACGCCGGCTCGGCGACAGAAAAGCGGCGATGGTGTCAAAAAAGCAGCTTTCGATTATACCGATTTCGCAGCTTTTGAGAGATCGACGGCCATCTCCCGATTTATGTCGGAAGATGCCCGGCAATCACTTTCGAAAATAAGCCTGATAGTGAAGGCGTGGACGTCCTTCGTTCAAACATTTTGGATGTCCTGAACTGCCCCCCCCCCCCCCCCCCACAGGGACAGCCAAATTTCAAGGGAGAGGAATGGCCTAGTGGTTAGAGCACTGGTCTTGCAATCCAGAGGTGGCCAGTTCAAATCCCACTGCTGCCACCTGTGATCCCAAATCAAAAAAACATAAAGGGGCTGTCAGAGGCATAGCAGACATGGATATCCTTCTCACAGAAACATACACATTTTGGACATCCTCAACTGCCATCACAGGGGCTGCTCAACTGCTGTTGCAGGGACAGAGGCATAGCAAAGGACGTCCTTCACCCATAGTCCAAAAAAAAAACAGACGTCCCTCATGAGCACCTGGACTTGTACTTTTCTAAGGTTGTAGATGGCAATTTATTTAAGGTTGAGGACGGCTATTATACACATAGCTTGTCTGCATGTATGAAGCCATCTTTTGCAAGCGCAGAGCAGCCACGCATAATGCTTGGCTGCTCTGCACTGGCTTCCCCTTCTTAGGAAGGAACTCGTGTGCAAATGAGCTAACAGTGAGCAGCTCATTTGCATGCAATTTCCTTCATGCATGCCCATTCCTGTCCGAATCACTAAGGGATCGGTAAGGGAAGGGCTTTTTCTGTTCAGTTAGTCCCTGCAGTGCCCCCTAGGGTGCCCGGTTGGTGTCCTGGCATGTCAGGGGGACCAGTGCACTATGAATGCTGGCTCCTCCTACGATCAAATGTGTTGGATTTGGTCATTTTTGAGATGGACGTCCTCGGTTTCCATTATCGCCAAAAACTGGGGACGACCTTCTCTAAGATCGACCATCTCTAAGGTCGACCTAAATGTTGAGATTTGGGCGTCCACGACCGCATTATCAAAATGAAAGATGGACACCCATCTTGTTTCGATAATACGGGTTTCCCCGCCCCTTCGCCGGGACGTCCTTAGAGATGGTCGTCCCCGTTCGATTATGCTCCTCTTTGTGGAATGATGGGCTAGGCACTATTTATTTATTTAAAATATTTATTTCCCGCCTATCAAATAGGTGGGTTACAAAATAAACAAACATAGTAATTTAGACAAAGTCACATACAAACACGTAATCAGCATATATATTATTTCTTCATCTTCATAACATACATACATACTAAATTAAAACTGAAAATATGCCTTTGTAAATACAAATGCCTTTAACTGTTTCTTTAAAATATCGCGCTTCTGCAACAAACGACGCCTCAAAGGTATTTATTTATTTATTTGTAGCATTTGTATCCCACATTTTCCCACCGATTTCCAGGCTCAATGTGGCTTACATTATACCGTATTGGCGATCACCATTCCGGGTTGAAGGTTACAAATGGTATTACATTAAAGCAGATACATACATGGTAAAGTAGAGTACATTATGGTATTGCATAGAGGTTCCTGAGTGATAGAGTAAGTTATAACATATATAATTCATTCCACCCACTAGGGTCAACATAAATAATGCTGCCTTTTCTGTAAGAGAAAAATGCAAATGTCTCAATAATGGAACAATCCAACACTGTGTATTTTCAGGACATAACACTCATGTAGGCCTACAATTCTGCAGCACTTTCGTAAAATACACAGGTAATAAATAAAAATAAAACAGAAAAGAAAATAAGATGATACCTTTTTTATTGGACAATAAAAAAGGTATCATCTTATTTTCTTTTTGATGTTTTGATTTATTTCTGTTTATTACATTTAAAAGTGGAATAACTGGCTGGCCCAAGGCAAGATGCCTCTCCCCCCCCCCCGCCAGGGCTGAGATGCTGTGCCCCCCCCCCCCCCCCCAGGCGTTTTATCTCATCATGGTGACATTCCAAGCACGGCAGCGGCAACAATTCCCATATGCTGCCCTGCCAGCACCCGCCTCTTCCCTTTACTGCAGCTGCCTGAGTGAAACAGGAAGTTACTTCAGGCGAAGCCAAACCCCACCCCCCACCCCGAGATGCCGCTCCTGCAGAGTGCCACCTCAGGCCCCCGCCTCAGGTGGCCTAATGGCCGTTCCGACGACTAAGACATCTGCCACATCACTTTACTCAAGATGTAAAAGAAACAGGAACTGACTTGTGAAAAGTCAAATTTCAACAGTTTAACATAGTAGCATAGTAAATGACGGCAGATAAAGACCTGTACGGTCCATCCAGTCTGCCCAACAAGATAAACTCATTTTACTTGGTATGTGATACTTTATACACAAATTTGATTTGTCCTTGCAGAAGTCTGCCCAGCACTGTTCTTATACTAAGTTCTGAAGTGAACCCCTTAAAATTTAGACTCAAGCCCATCCCTATCTATTCACTCACAATCAGGGCGTAGACCATAGAAATCTGCCCAGCACCGATTTCGCTTCCCAATTACCAGTGTCGCCACCCAATCTCCGCTAAGATTCCGCTGAACCAGAAACCCAAATCATGGCAACGTTCCATGTAGAACCCCAAAGAATAACAAGATTCTGGAATCTTAGAGTGACAAGATTCCATGTAGAACCCCAAAGAGCAGCAAGGTTCTGGAATCCTAAAGAGTCACAAGATTCCATGTAGAACCTCAAATAATAGCAAGATTCTGGAATCCTAAAAAGTGACAAGATTCCATGCAGAATTTCAAAGAGTAGCAACATTCCATACTACAAATCCCAGGGCAAGCAGTTGCTTCCCATGTCTGTCTCAATAACAGACTATGGACTTTTACTCCAGGAATTTGTCCATAGTCTGCTATTGAGACAGACATTTAGATACCCAAGAATCAATTCTTTGAAAGTGAAAGAAAGGAGGCTCCCAGAGGTATACTCAGGAGAGGCACTGGAAAATATTTACTCATACAGAGGGTGGTGAGTGCATGGACCAGACTCGGAAGGGTGTACATAAGAACATAAGCATTGCCGTACAGGGACAGACTGAAGATCTATCAGACTCGGTACCCTGTTTCCAAAAGTGGCCCATCCAGGTCCCAAAAGATCCCAAAAGAGTAAAACAGATTTTATGCAGCTTATCCCAGGAATAAGTGGATTTTCCCAAGTCCATTTTAGTAAGGCTTGACCAAACCTTTTTTTAAAACCCTGCTAAGCTAACTGTTTTTGCCACATTCTCTGGCAACAAATTCCAGAGTTTAATTACATGTTGAATGTAGAACTATTTTCTGCGGTGACGATGGTGTTAGTGGAGGCGGAATAAAGCTGTAGATCAATACACAGTAAACAGTATTGCAACAGGGAGGGGAAATGAGTAGACAAGATGAGTCTTAGTCTTTACAGGACTTGCCCTTCCACAAGGTGAACTAGGTGTCTGCCTAGGGCAACAGATCTTAGGGAGTAGCAGCACAGCCTGCAGAGCAGCAGTGGGCTTTTAAGCAACCACATGTGCATGGGTGCTTAAGGCCCATCCCCACCAATAAGCAGTTTTTGGGTTGGGGGGTGGGGGGGGGACATGCAGCAAGCTTTCAGCACATGCATGTGCTCAAAGACCCAGTGCTGCGCTTAGAGTGGAGAATGGAAGTAGGGTGATGTTTGCAGCAAAGATGGCAGGGGGGTGGGAAGAGGGGAGAGATGGTGAACATCTTGGGGAGGTAGGAAAAGAGAGATCTGAACTACCAGGGGATAGTTAAGGAAGGGAAGATGCTGGACTGGGGGAGGTAGGAAAGGGGAGATGCTGGACCACAGGAAAAGGAGGGTGCATGGCTGAAGGTTTTCCTAGAGTGTCAGATAACCTTGGGCCCGCTCTGGGTCCTTAGCTGTGGTTATATTCAGTTCTCTCTCTCTCTCTGTATTTAGTTGTATTTTCATATTTGAATACTTAGAAACTATTGGCAACACCGTAGTGGCCACGCTCTGAACTCAGCTTGCATGGATCCTTCCTAGCTTTGTGTTTTGATGTTGAAACTTCCGACCTTTTGTTCCCCTTTTAAAAAGAAGCTAGAAATACTTTTCTACAAACTGATCTGTGTGATTCATTCTGTGGCAGTGCCTGGAGATGAAATTTGTCCTGTTAATGTTTGGAATTAAATCTATGCTTCTGGCACCACCTTGCAGATTGCAGCTACGTATTTCATTTATACTAAGAGGTGTTTTTTTTCTCTCTCTTTTGGAATTCCCCATTTGTTTACATTAAAACAACCTCTTCCTGGTTTCTATACTAGATAAATCAACATAATGATAGATATGTTTTGTTTGGTCAATAAAAAAAAAAATAACACAGCCATCTCCTGGGGGCATTTGAAGTGTTTGAGCTCACGATGCTAAATATTATTGTCAATGTCCTGTTCCAGGATTAGGCTCCGCCCCTCATATCCACATCGCTGGCCACGAGGAGGGCGGGGTCCGCGTGGTGTGCAATTCCACGGGATGGTTTCCAGAACCAGAGCTGAGGTGGAAGGAAGACGACGGGCAGCAGGCTGCCCCATTCTCTAAGATGGTGTACGCTGAGGGGGATGGACTGTTCAGAATCGAGACATCCCTGGTTCTCAGGATGTCCCAGCATGGGAAGCTGTCCTGCTCCATTAGAAACCCGCTCACAGGACATGAGAAAGAGGCGGCCGTGTCTGTGTCAGGTG
This sequence comes from Microcaecilia unicolor, assembly GCF_901765095.1. Classification (NCBI taxonomy): domain Eukaryota; kingdom Metazoa; phylum Chordata; class Amphibia; order Gymnophiona; family Siphonopidae; genus Microcaecilia; species Microcaecilia unicolor. The sequence goes on along the minus strand of NC_044033.1, from coordinate 216,788,816 downwards.
AGACACTATCTGTAGCAGGGGAATGATGATATATGATCTGTAGAGTCCTCTTAAGCATTTTTGGATTGAAAGAAAATGAAACAGAATCAGGCAGCGAAAATTGGGGGGGGGGGGAATGTGCATTTTGTTGTAAAGTGTTCTGGTCGAGAAATTCTGTAACGGATGAACTAAGGGAAAAAATTTTTCAATCACGGAGGATTCAGAGAGCCTTTTACTAAGGCGCACTCACGTATTTAGCGTGCGCTAAAATTGTGAGCTCGCTAAACGTTAGAGACGCCAGTGCATTCCTATGGGCGTCTCTAACATTTGGCGAGCTCACGTTTTTAGCACGTGCTAAAAACGTGAGCGCACCTTAGTAAATGATGCCCTCAATTTTCAAAGGTGCTATTTTCCTAATTTTGTTACAGGAAAATTTACTAGGATTGAGTTTCTAAATTTATCATATGATCATACTGGGCCAGACTGATGGTCTGTCTAGCCTAGTATCCTGCTTCCAACAGTGGCCAATCCAGGTCACAGGTATCTGGCAAAACCCCAAAGATCAGCAAAATTCTATGCTATTGATCCCAGGGATAAGCAGTGGCTTCCCCCATGTCTATGTTAATAGCAGATTATGGACTTTTCCTCCAGGAACTTGTCCAAACTTTTTTTTTAAACCCAGATATGGTAACTGCTGTTACCACATCCTCCGGCAACAAGTTCCAGAGCTTAACTATTTGTTGAGTGAAAAAATATTTTCTCCTATTTATTTTAAAAGTATTACTGTATAATTTCATGGCGTGTCCTGTTGTCTTCGTAAACAATCGATTGACGTCTACCTGTTCTACTCTACTCAGGATTTTGTAGACCTCTCATATTCTTCCTCAGCCATCTGTTCTCCAAGCTGAAGAGCCCTAACCTCTTATACCTTTCCTCATATGACAGTAGTTTCATCCGCTTAATCGTTTTGGTTACCCTTCTTTCAACCTTTTCTAATTCTGCTATATCTTTTTTAAGATACGGCGACCAGAACTGAACACAGTACTCAAGGTGAGATCGCACCATGGAGCGATACAGAGGCATTATAATATGCTTGGTCTTATTTTCTATTTCTTTCCTAATAATTCCTAACATTCTATTTGGTTGTTTGGCCGCCACCTCTCAATGGGCAATTTATTTTGCAACCAGACTTATCTAGATAAGTTAGCCAAACAGCATTCTGGGGCCGATATTCAGACCATAGGCCCAGCACTAAACCCAGATACTCAATGCCAGGCCGTTTTCAGTGACCGGCATTGAATAACTGGTTTATTTTGGGCCGGTTTGAACGTAACCGGCTAAGTCGATATTCAGACTCAGTTGGTTATGTTCAAACCAGCCAAAGATACATCATGTTTTCATGCGGCCAAATAGAGCTGCTGAACTGGGGCTGAAAATTGATGGATAGCCAGTTATATCGTTCGATATAACCGGTTAGCCGCTGGCCACTAACTAGAGATATTCACTACTACTACTACTACTATTTAGCATTTCTATAGCGCTACAAGGCGTACGCAGCGCTGCACAAACATAGAAGAAAGACAGTCCCTGCTCAAAGAGCTTACAATCTAAAAGACAAAAAAAAAAGTAAGCAAATCAAATCAATTAATGTGTACAGGAAGGAGGAGAGGAGGGTAGGTGGAGGCGAGTGGTTACGAGTCAAAAGCAATGTTAAAGAGGTGGGCTTTCAGTCTAGATTTAAAGGTGGCCAAGGATGGGGCAAGACGTAGGGGCTCAGGAAGTTTATTCCAGGCGTAGGGTGCAGCGAGACAGAAGGCGCGAAGTCTGGAGTTGGCAGTAGTGGAGAAGAGATAGCCAGCTATCCTCCCGCTGAATATCACCGGATAGCCGGTTATGAGGCATTTTACCAGCCAGGTGCTGATCCTGGCTGGTTAAGGTGTCCTTTTACTAAGGCGTGCCGAAAAATGGCCTGCGCTGGTGTAGGCGCATGTTTTGGACACGCGCAGGTCCATTTTTCAGTGCCTTAGACTGCAAAGGAATCAAATACAAACAGTCATACGCTACCACTTTTGAGTACAAAAGTACACAGATCTGGAACACACTACCAGTGGCCCTGAAAAAAATGGACAACCTAACCAGCTTTCGCAAATCTCTGAAGACACACCTCTTCAACAAAGCCTATTAAGGACATCCTCACTAACTAACTATTCCCAAACTACCCAGGTGCATCCAAAATACCTCTCACAATACCTACCTAGCTCCTACTTCTAAATTTACCTACCTTAACTTATTATCGACTTTATCTAAGATCATGTAATGACTGCATCATAACAACACTCTGTAAGCCACATTGAGCCTGCAAAAAGGTGGGATAATGTGGGGTACAAATGCAATAATAATAATACAAACTAACTCTAGCTCATAACATTCAAAATAGCTGATGTTATATATTATTTATATTTTTTTTGAAAATTGGAGAAAAGCCCTCAGAAACCAAAGGCGAGACGTCTTTGGTTTAAAACACTGTCACAGTTACTTTATGTGTACAGCGTTTGATTTCGATCACTGGGCATAAAAACTCCAATAACTAAGAAAACAAAACATTTTTTTGTGATGCTGTTAAATAGTGATTGAAGTGCTAACTTGCAAATGAAAATAGAAAAAACTTCTCTCTGATTGAAAATTCTCTTTTTTTTTTCCACTTGAGTCTGTGCTGGATAAAATGATAAGCTAAGTGCTTTCCTCATTAATATTAGTCATAAGCAAGATTTGTGGGGGGGAAAAAAAAGAAAAAAAGAGAATTTTCAATCAGAGAGAAGTTTTTTCTATTTTCATTTGCAAGTTAGCACTTCAATCACTATTTAAAAGCATCACAAAAAAATGTTTTGTTTTTTTAAAGTTATTGGAGTTTTTATGCCCAGTGATTGAAATCAAACGCTGTACACATAAAGTAACTGTGACAGTGTTTTAAACCAAAGACGTCTCGCCTTTGGTTTCTGAGGGCTTTTCTCCAATTTTCAGTGCGCCTGCAAAAAAGGCCTTTTTTTTTGGGGGGGGGGGGGGGGTGCCGAAAATGTATGTGTGGCAAAATAAAAACTGGCGCTCATCCATTTTGAGCCTGAGACCTTACCGCCACCCATTGACTTAGCCGGTAAGGTCTCGCGCATTAACTGTGCGGCAATTGTCATGTGCGCGTACACTGCTGATTATCGCCCAGTTAGCGCCAAGCGGTAGAAAAGAAAAAATATTTTCGGACGTGCTTAAGAAATGGAATTACCGCAGGGGTCACGCGGTAGCCGGGCGGCTGTTCCAAATTGACACGCATTGGATGCGCGTAGGCGCCTACGCTCCTTAATCAAAGGGCCCCTAAACGCTTTTGAATATTGGGGGGAGTCTGTCTCCAGGTAAACTCTTTTAACTACAGCCCAGGAACACTTAAAACGCCAACATATCAAGCTGAAAGTTTGCCCAGAAAGTAAAATTTGCCAGATACCTGGGCAAATATGTTGAATTTCAACCCCTTTGCTTTTAGGAGAATCCACTGAGCACTCACACTGGGAAGATCTGTCAATGAGAAATATTTCTTCCTTGAGGTTGATAATGGGGAAGGGACGACTTCCCTATGAGGAAAGGCTAAAGCGGCTAGGGCTCTTCAGCTTGGAGGAAGACGGCTGAGGGAAGATATGAGAGAGGTCTATAAAATAATGAGTGGAGTGGAATAGGTAGATGTAAATCGCTTGTTTTTCCAAAAATACTAGCACTAGGGGGCACACAGCAAAGCTACTAAGTAATAAATTTAAAACCAATCTGAAAAAATTATTTCTTCACT